>NC_080172.1:2678739-2841239 GCF_950295315.1 Erinaceus europaeus | reverse complement strand
AAATGGGAAAAATACTGAAATGGATGCACTTCTCAATACTAAACTTGGCTGAGCGAGGAGGCAACCAGCACTTTCCAATTGCTCTTTTAAAACTGGTGAATTTTATACTATTCCAAATTTTACTGAAAACTAAGGAATCTTGAGTTATGTCTGTCTGCATGTTATATCTCAACACAGGACAATCTGTCCTCTGAAGATAACTCAGGGCAGGGGCAGATAGCATCATGATTATGCAAACAGACTCTCATGCCTGAGGCTTCGAAGTCCCACTTTTAAGCCTCCGCACCACCACAAGCTAGAGCTGAGCAGTGCTCTGGCAAAAAGACAGTTCACCCATTTACATCTACAACTTTCTCCACTAGCTTCCCTCAGATCTCCTGACTGGGTGTTTGATTTTTTTTTTTTTTTTTGCCTCTCATTGTGTGATGTAGGCTTGACTTTGGGAGTCTACTTACACAACTACCAATGGACACAACTGCTTAATTGGACACACTGATTATCAGAACGAGGGGCCAGTTTTAAATCATCTGAAGTAATCAACTTCTGGATTGTGAAACTCCTCGATAAATGAAAAGGTAGAACTTTTTTGGTTGTTGTTGGGTGGTAAGCTTACCAGTGGCACACCTGGTGGAGTGCACATGGTGCAATATACAAGAACCTGTGTTCAAGCCCCTAGTCCCCATTGGCAAGAGGGAAACTCCTCTAGTGGTGACGCAGGGCTGCAGGTGTCTCTGCCCCCCCCCCCACTCTATCTCACTTCTTTCTCTTAATTTCTTTCTACCCTATCAAAGCAACTAAAACAAACAAATCTGCTGCCCTCAGTCCCCAAATGTGTGTTAGGTAAAGGAAAATTTCACAGAAAGGTCTCTGAAGGCAGGATGAAGAAAACTTTTGAATTAAGGGTGTCTCCGAAGGATCTGAGCAGTGGAGAAGACAGAACATGGGTCTGTAAGCCTTTACTTGCCTATGTTCTTTTTTTTGTTAAACATCCTTACTGACCTTCCCTTTCTTTTTCCCAGAGTCCTCTGTGCTCTATTTAAACATGATGCTGAGGACCAAGTGGTGAGCTAGCTACTCAGAGTTCCTCAGCTGCTCCCATGCAGACAGGAAGTGTATGTGCTACTGAGAGCTTTTTTAATTTTTTAATTCTTTTTCTTTCTTATCCATTTACCTCATGCTCATTAGATGATTTGTCTAGCCTAGAGGGGTACAAGATCTTTTCTTTCCATTCCAAGATATCATCTCTCAAAAAGGATTGACAGAAATATAGATGGGAATATTTCTTGGAGGAATGCTTATTGGAGGAGCGCTTCAGCAAGCAAGATTTATGTAAGACAGCCTCCCTACATGGTCATATGTTCTCAATTTTCTGATGCTATCCCATGCATTGTTACCAACTAAACCGCAAATATCCAAAAGCAAGAAAAGAGTATTTAAAACAAATATTTTTTCCTTTACCACAGAGAACAGGAACACATCCTGAAGGGGAAGGAAACATTCTAGAGGAAATTATAGAAGAAAACTTCTCAGACCTGAGTAACAGAAAGGACATTAAGATTCAAGAGGCCCAGAGAGTTCCAAACAGAATCAACCCAAACCTGAAGACACCAAGACACATCATAGTCACAATGAGAAGAAGTAAGGATAAAGAAAGGATCCTAAAGGCTGCAAGAGAAAAAACAAAAAGTCACATACAGGGGAAAACCCATAAGACTATCAGCAGACTTCTCCACTTAAACTCTAAAAGCCAAAAGAGAATGGCAAGATATCTATCGAGCCCTGAATGAAAAAGGGTTTCAACCAAGGATAATATATCCTGCTAGACTTTCATTCAAACTAGATGGAGGGATCAAAACCTTCTCAGACAAACAACAGTTAAAGGAGGCAACCATCACCAAGCTGGCCCTGAAAGAGGTTCTAAAAGACCTCTTATAAACAAGAACATTACTATAATACTTGCAATATATCAGAGCAAATAAAAATTTGTTGAACAATGGCACTACAATACATTAAATCCATAATATCAATAAATGTCAGTGGCTTAAACTCACCCATCAAAAGGCACAGAGTTGGGGGGTGGTGGTTCAGAAAACATAACCCAACCATATGCTGCTTGCAAAAATCCCATCTGACACAACAAGATAAACACAGACTTAAAGTGTAAGGATGGAAAACTATCATGCAGGCTAACGGACCACAAAAAAAGGCAGGAACAGCCATTCTCATCTCAGACACAATAGATTTTAAATTAAATAAAGTAATAAAAGATAGGCAGGGACATTACATAATGATTAGAGGATCAATCAGCCAAGAAGACTTAACAATTATTAACATCTATGCACCCACTGAGGGATCATCTAAATACATCAAGCACCTACTGAAAGAATTTCAAAAATACATCAATAGTAATACAATAATAGTGGGAGACTTTAACACCCCACTCTCACACTTAGATCAACAAAGCAGAGAATCAACAAAGATACAAGAGAATTAAATGAAGAGATTGACAGACTAGACCTCTTGGAAATTTCCAGAGTCCTTCACCCCCAAAAAATGGAATACACATTCTTTTCAAATCCACGTAACACATACTCAAGGATAGACCACATGTTAGGCCACAGAGACAGCATCAATAAATTCAAGAACATCGAAATCATCCCAAGCATCTTCTCAGACCACAGTGGAGTAAAACTAACACTTAACAACAAACAAAAAATTATTAAAAGTCACAGAATTTGGAAACTACACAACATACTTCTTAAGAACCACTGGGTCAGAGAGTCACTCAAGCAAGAAATTCAAATGTTCCTGGAAACAAAAGAAAATGAAGACACAAGTTATCAAAATATTTGGGACACAGCTAAAGCAGTATTGAGAGGGAAACTTATAGCCATACAATCACATATTAAACAACAAGAAAAAGCTCAAATGAACGACCTTACTGCACACCTCAAGGACTTAGAGGGAGAGGAGCGAAGGAACCCTAAAGCAACCAGAAGGACAGAAATCACTAAAGTTAGAGCAGAAATAAACAACATCGAAAATAAGAGAACCATACAAAAGATCAATGAAGCCAAATGTTGGTTCTTTGAAAGATTAAACAAAATTGACAAACCCCTAGCCAGACTCACCAAACAAAAAAGAGAGAAGACTCAAATTAATAGAATTGTAAACAATGGAGGAGATATCACAACTGACACCACAGAAATCCAGAAAATCATGTGAAACTTCTATGAAGAACTATACGCCACCAAGCTAGAGAATCTGGAAGAAATGGAACAATTCCTAGAAACATATGCCCTTCCAAAACTGAATCAAGAAGAACTACAAAACCTAAATGCACCAATCACAGACAAAGAAATTGAAACCGTTATTAAGAATCTCCCCAACAACAAAAGTCCTGGACCAGATGGCTTCACAAACGAATTCTACAAAACTTTCAGGAAACAGTTAGTACCCATACTTCTTAAGCTTTTCCACAGCTATTTACAAGATACTGGGTACTATACAGCAAACCCTAAGAAAAGGACTTTTTAAAGTTAACCCAATTACCAAATAATGTGATGATAACATTAACTATCCATTGTCTTTTTGAACCCTAAGACAGTAGGAACCTCACATCTCCACTATAGAGCCTATATTTCTCCCAGTCCTGGAACCTTAGGATAGGGCCCACTTTCCCGCATGCCTCTCCCAATCCATATAAAATAATATTGCATCTGCCGATTGCAACATAATCAACACAACAATTGCCACCTCAACATGCTTCAGCTCAGACTGTGTCCAGAGACTTCACGTGTGGAATGACAACCCTTCAGCTTCATCACTCGGGTGAGACCTTTCCTTTCATAGTATTCTCTAATTCCATCCCAGGTGGTTCACTTTCTAACAAAGTCCCAAAACCTAGATATAGACCAGGTTCTGTGAGAGAGAGCATATGTTCACACGTATCCATAAACTACTGCAAAATATATACCTGAAAGCAGAAGTACACTAGAGTTTGCAGTGAGTATCCCCCTAACACTTCCTCTCCACTGTTCCAACCTTTGGGTCCATGATTGCTCAACAATTTGTTTTGCTTTGTATGTTAACTCTCTTTTTTTATATATATATATATTTTTATTTTTTATTTATTCCCTTTTGTTGCCCTTGTTGTTTTATTGTTGTAGTTATTATTGTTGTTGTCATTGTTGGATAGGACAGAGAGAAATGGAGAGAGGAGGGGAAGACAGAGAGGAGGAGAGAAAGATAGACACCTGCAGACCTGCTTCACCGCCTGTGAAGCGACTCCCCTGCAGGTGGGGAGCCGGGGTTGGAACCGGGATCCTTATGCTGGTCCTTGTGCTTTGCGCCACCTGCGCTTAGCCCGCTACACTACAGCCTGACTCCCTATGTTAACTCTCTTTTCAGCCACCAGGTTCCAGATGCCATCAGGATGCCAGCCAGGCTTCCCTGGACTGAAGACCCCACCAATGTGTCCTGGAGCTCTGCTTCCCCAGAGACCCACCCTACTAGGGAAAGAGAGAGGCAGGCTGGGAGTGTGGACCGACCAGTCAACACCCATATTCAGCGGGGAAGCAATTACAGAAGCCAGACCTTCTATCTTCTGCAACCCACAATGACCCTGGGTCCATGCTCCCAGAGGGATAGAGAATGGGAAAGCTATCAGGGGAGGGGATGGGATATGGAGATCGGGTGGTGGGAACTGTGTGGAGTTGTACCCCTACTACCCTATGGTTTTGTTAATTTATCCTTTCTTAAATAAAAAATAAATTAAAAAAAGAAATGCAAATATGCAGTTGCTTCACAGGTGGTGAAGCAGGTCTACAGGTGTCTATCTTTCTCTCCCCCTCTGTCTTCCCCTCCTCTCTCTATTTCTCTCTGTACTATCCAACAACAATGACATCAGTCATAACTACAATAACAATATTAATAACAATAAAACAAGGGCAACAAAAGGGAATAAATAATAAATAAATATTTAAAAAAAAAGAAATGCAAATATGCAACAATGTTTGTCTTAACATTGGGAAAATCTATCACAGGAGCCCTAATACTCAAAATGATATTAGTTTGCTCTAAATAATGAAAAAAGCTCACCACTTCCAGATTTCCGTTCCTTCGCTTTTGCAAGGGCTGTATAGTACTGGTCAGTACATTCAGGAAGTATATCATTATCATTAAAGCTTGGAGACTTCAGAGCTGACAGAATATCACTTCTGCTTTCATTTTCCAAACACTGATTCACGTTGACGACCACTGAAACCCCTAGGAGTTGAAAAAAAAAAATCTCAATTAATGGTTCTCATCTTATTATCCCAGAAGCTCGCAAAGACAAAGTTCAATATTTTAGCAACTGCTTGGTATTAAGCTTGGCGGACTGATTGATTTCGGTATTAAGCTTGGTGGACTGACTGATTTTGCTTTTTGGTAGTAAGTGCCACATATATGCTCAAGACAGCCGTCAACTCACTTACTGAAACTCAGGCTACAAGAAGAGAATTCTTGGCCTGGGGAGATAGCATATTGGCTATTCAAAGGGAACAGGACTGTCACACAGGAGATGGTAAGGAAAATGCCATTTTTCCTAGTAGCTATTGTGTGGCATCGAGGCTGCAGGCTATGTATTCACTGCAGTATGAAATGGAAAAAATGAGCACTGGCCATAGATACATAACTCTTCCCTAGGTCACTACTCAGTGTTTGGGAAGTATCTTTACAAGGACCTTTATTTTAGAATCAGCAAAATCCTGCTTAAGTTACAGACACCCTTGTATTCTCTTGTGCAGTCCAGCTTACTTTACAAGGCTGTCATTAGGGACCTGATCTAAGCTCTCAAGAGATACCAGCCACAACTGCTGGATCTCTGCAACGTGATTCAGAAATTCACATCTGGAAGCAGTTAGGATTTATAATAGAAAAAATTTTATCAAGTGGGGGTAGATAGCATCATGGTTATGCAAAGAGACTCTCATGCTTGAGGCTTTGAAGCCCCAGGTTTAATCCCCCATACCACCATAAGCCAGAGCTGAGCAGTGCTCTGGTTAAAAAATTAATTAATTAATTAAAAAATAAATAAAATATTTAGAAGAAAAGAAAACATTTTATCTTATTTGAAATAGAAGTTTCTCCCCCATAAGCGAAACCACGGTGAGGTTTCACAAAGAGAAAAATTAACACAGAGCATTCCTTATTTATTTTATGAAAAGTTTTTTACATGTATTATTTATTTATTATTGGATAGAGACAGAGAGATGGGAAGAGACAGGAGAGAGACAGAGAGTCACCTGCAGCCCTGCTTCCCCACTCATAAAGCTTTCCCCCTGCAGGTGGGGGCCAGGGGCTTGAACCTGGGTCTTTGCGCACTGTGATGTGTGCGCCACCACCTGGCCCTTCCTTTTTACAACTTTCGTTCCAGGTTGAGAATATTCTGGCCCAACAAGTAGGACCTGTGACTGTGCCAAGTTAGAAGTGAAGAACGAAAGGGAAGAAAACCAAGGTAAAAAGCTTTCTAAGTGAAAGGAAGATCTTAATGGAAAGACCAAACAGTGGGGCCAGGTGGCTGAGCGCACAAGGACCCAGGTTCGAGCCCCCGGTCCCCACCTGCAGGGGAAAAGCTTCACAAGTGGTAAAGCAGGGCTGCAGGTGTCTCTCTGTCCCTCACCCTCTCTATCCCTCCCTTCCTTTCCTTCTCGATTTCTGACTGTCTCAATCCAATAAATAAAGATGATTAAAAAAAAGAAAAAAGAAAGACCAGAAAGCAATAGATTGTTTCCCCCTTCTTTAAAATAAAGAAACTATGGAGTCAGGCAGTAGCGCAGTAGTGCTTTCTTTAGATATTTCAAATTGAGGGGGCTGGGCGGCAGTGCAGCGGGGTAAATGCACATGGCACAAAGCGTAAGGACCGGTGCAAGGATCCTGGTTTGAGCCCCCGGCTCCCCACCTGCAGGGGAGTCGCTTCACAGGTGGTGAAGCAGGGCTGCAGGTGTCTGTCTTTCTCTCCTCCTCTCTGTCTTTCCCTCCTCTCTCCATTTCTCTCTGTCCTGTCCAACAACGATGACATCAATAACAACAACAACAACAACAACAACAATACAACAACAATAAAAAACAAGGGCATCAAAAGGGAAAACAAACAAACAAACCAATAAATAAAAAAGAAAGAAAGAAACCTATACAAATCAAAATGGCAGCAAGGTCTCAAATGATGCTTACATGTCCACACACATGAAGGCAAAAGAGGCAAAGCAAAAATGACTGACTTTCAACAACCTGGAGTCAAAGTCCAGAAATCTGAAGAATTGGAGGAAGAATCAAGGAGGAAGAATAAAGGAAGTCCTTGTGGAGAAACATCTAATTGTTGCTGGACAAAAGTGTATATTCTTTTTTTTTTTTAAGATTTTTAAAAATATTTATTTATTCCCTTTTGTTGCCCTTGTTGCTTTATTGTTGTAGTTATTATTGTTGTAGTTATTGATGTTGTTAGATAAGACAGAAATGGAGAGAGGAGGGGAAGACAGAGAAGGGGAGAGAAAGACAGACACCTGCAGACCTGCTTCACCGCCTGTGAAGCGACTCCCCTGCAGGTGGGGAGCCGGGGGCTCGAACTGGGATCCTTACTCAGGTCCTTGTGCTTTGCGCCACGTGCACTTAACCCGCTGCGCTACCGCCTGACTCCCAGGTACATATTCTTATGTGTATGGAAGTTATTAGGAGCAGATGAGTCCTTCTCCTTCTCCTACCCGAGCACTGCTCAGCTCAGCTCAGCTCAGCTCTGGTTTATAGTGGTGTGGAGGGGACTGAACCTGGGACTTTGGAGCCTCGGGCATGAGAGTCTCTTTGCAGAACCATTATGCTGTCTCCCCCGACCCCACGCCCTCTCCTTCAGGGAGATTATGTAGGATGAAAGTGTGGAGCACTGGTGTTGGAGAAGCGTGTGGTCTCCGAGAGACAGAAGGGTCAACAGGCGGCTGAGGGTCATTTCACGGGCTCCATCTGATCGCTCCATCTAAGACAGTGTTGGTGTGCAGGAGACCCCTTCTGTTTCATTTGGTTTAAATCCCCCCTGCTTAACACGATTCTATTTACATAACCACTTCATTCTATTTACATAACCGCTGTTAACAAGTTCCACCCTCCCTCCAGGGCATTTGTGGTTCAGTGATAGGATTCTCGCCTGCTCTGCCCCCTCCTTGTCACTCTGATTTTTACCAGTCACTTTTCTCTCCACCCTCTCTATGTCACATCCTGTTTCCACCCTACTTGGCAAGTATATATAAAGACAGCATTGTGAGTTTTACTGTACTTTGAGTTTAACTTAGCTCGTCTTAAGACTGTGCTGCGTCCTGCATGAATAAAGAGATACTGCCTACAGCTCAACCATGAGTCCCTGGTCATCTGTTACCCGCCTGTGAAGCCAGCCCGGCGAAAACAACCTAACCCGTCGAAAACAACAAGACAGCACAACGGAACTTTCCTTGAGAGAGGGGTATGCAAGCAAACATCTCTCCTGCTGTAGGAAGAGCATATTCCATCGCTGAATGCTGGTGTCCAAGGACTGGACCACGGCCCAAGTTACCAGGTAAAGTCCTTCCACCTTACGCACTAGCCTTTATTGTAACTTAATTATCCTCAACGAAAATCTAAAATTAAGTCTGGGAGAAAACCCCCAAAGAAGATTCTGTGTTCTCTTCCTCATTTCACACAGTCTCCAGGGTGTAGAAGGTGCTGGCTGTGTGTAAGGAGCTGCTACCAGGTCCTTCGTGCCACTGGGTGAGGGTGAGTGCGAGCGCTCACACTGCAATGCACAGGGGCCTGGGAGGGGCAGCAGGGCTGCGGGTGTCTCTCTGTCTCTCTCTCCCTCTTTATCGCCCCGTCCCCTCTCAATTTCTCTCTCTCTCTACCCTATAATAAATAAAATTCTAAAAAAGATTTTTAAAATCCACACTGTACATTTACTTCTTTTTCATTTCATTATTAGGGGATTAATGTTTTACATTTGACAGTAAATAAAATAGTTTGTACATGCATAACAGTTCTCAGTTTTCCACATAATAATACAACCCCCACTAGGTCCTCTGTCATCCTTTTTGGACCTGTACTCCCCCCACCCCACTCACCCCAGAGTCCTTTACTTTGGTGCAATACACCAATTCCAGTTCAGGTTCTGCTTAGTGTTTTCTCTCCTGATCTTGTTTTTAAACTTCTGCCTGAGAGTGAGATCATCCCATATTCATCCTTCTGTTTCTGACTTATTTCACTTAACAGGATTTCTTCAAGGTCCATCCAAGATCGGCTGAAAATGGTGAAATCACCATTTTTAATAGCTGAGTAGTATTCCATTGTGTATATGTACACAGCTTGCTCAGTCACTCATCTGTTGTTTTTTAATTATTTATTTATTGGATAAAGACTGTCAGAAATTGAGAGCCCTGCTTTACCACTTGTGAAGCTTTTCCCCTTGCAGATGGGGGCTGGGGGCTCGAACCTTGGTCCTTATGCACAGTAATGTGTGTGCTCAACCATGGGCACAACTATCCGGCCTCCAAAAAAGACTTTTTAAAACAATTTTTAATATTTATTTATTTTCCTTTTTGTTGCCCTTGTTATTTTTATTGTTGTAGTTATTATTGTTGTTGTTATTGATGTCATCGTTGTTGGACAGGACAGAGAGAAATGGAGAGAGGAGGGGAAGACAGAGAGGGGGAGAGAAAGACAGACACCTGCAGACCTGCTTCACTGCCTGTGAAGCGACTCCCCTGCAGGTGGGGAGCCGGGGGCTCGAACCGGGATCCTTGCACCGGTCCTTACGCTTTGTGCCATGCGCACTTACCCCACTGCACTGCCGCCCGACTCCCAAAAGATTTTTTAAAAAAGAAATGATACTATTCTGTGGATGGACCATCAGTGGGTGGGGGTCTGCTGCAGCCTGTTTGGGGGCTCAGGAGGGAGGAAGGAGGAGCACAAAGGGGGAGGATTTGGAACTTAGTCTCTGTGGGAAACGAGACAACAATTCGGTGGCGGGTGAACTGTACTAACACTTATCTTAAGGAAAGTGGCCCTTCTGTAAGAACAATCCTGTGATTCAACATTTCCCCAGAAAGATGATACAGAAGTAATAATAATAATAATAATAATAATAATAATAATAATAATAATAATATCGTGCTTTCACACAACGTTATGTATGCATCTCAATTCATTATTTCCTTTCTTAGGGAATGTTACAATGGATAGACTTTAAAAATGTTAAGGGAAAGAAAAGTTCAGGTCAAAGAAAGATACATGTTTTTCCAAACTCAAACAATGTAAACCAGATGTCCCTCATAGATGCCTTCAAAGCTTAAACACATATCTCTGTATCAGGACTCTAGCAGGCCAAAAATGTTCTATGATCCAAAACAACAGAGTAGATTTTAACTATGCTATGAATGGACTGATTAACAAATTATACTCTTGAGTCTTTTTTTTTCTTCTTCTTAGTGTTGAGGCTCAGTGCCAGCACTATGAATCCTCTGCTCCTAGTGGCCATTTCCCCCATTTTATTGGACAGGACAGAGAGAAATTGAGAGGAAGGGAGGTTAGATGGAGAGGGAGAGAGAAAGAGAGACACCTTAGACCGGCTTCATTGCTTGTGAAGCGTTCCCCCTGCGGGTAGGGAACCAGAGCCCAGATCTTTGCATGGGTCTTTGTAAAGACTTGGTACTATGTGTGCTTAATCAGTGCACCACTGCCCAGGCCCTGCTTTTAGGAGTCTAACTAGGACCCTTAACATAGGTAGGTTACTTGTATATGTAGAAAGCTGATGTATCAATTTTGAAGCTTCTTGAGATCATCATGTAACTTCTTATACCATTCCTTCATGAAAATAGAAATTAAAGTGATTTAATCATTTGAGCCAGTGTGGGGATTCTGCCAATTACTGAGTCTGTCTGTTTCCGTTCTGCATTCTGGACTCGAGCAATAATGGATGCCTCGTGGGCTGACGATAGGCCAGGCCCACTGTAAGTGAACGTGAGTTAAAACTCCATCAGTTGCCTGACCTGCACAAGTCCTTGCTGTGACCACTGGGTCCCCAGGAATTAGTGTCAGTTCATAACATTTTCCTGTAATCCCCCTAAAATCTAAAGTCTGTGTCCTACCATCCCAGCACAGTCTCATGACAGGACCAGACTGTAGATCTCTCTGAGGGGAACCCGGGAGAAAGATGAATGACACAGATTGGAGAGAGTGTAGACCACTTCTTTCTCCAAAGGAAACTGGCCCTTACTTTCAACTCCGGGGCTTCAAAGGCCACAGACTGGCTCAATTCTGGGACTGATGGCAGGGTCAGGACAGCTATCTCGATGATTCAAGCTATACTTCCATTCATTTGACTTGGAACTCTTCCACTGTGCAAAGAATCTACTTGGTAGATTCACCGTTGGGAAGACCAGATTAGCTAGTCGACTTGATAGGTTCCCTGAGAACCAGATAATCTCGATGAAGACTCTGACTCTGCTGTCTGTTACGGTAACCACACCTCTTTGTTTCTGGAGAAGTAACACTGCCGCCTGCCCTCTGCCCTACTGAGTCGGGCTTTACTAGCCTCATCTCCACAACTATAAAAAGGAGTTCCTTGACCTAATCTCCTTTTTCTGTATAAACTCATGTTTGTAGACAGTGTACATACCATGTGCGTTTCAGAGGTACAGAACTCTGTATGTAGGAATATACAGTATTATAAACCTAAGACTCAAATAGATGATACATCTCTATATTTAAAATGTATATATAAATTTTTTATTTATACAAAATAATATGTATAATAGTTAATTTCTTTCTTTATTATTATTTTTTTCCTAGAGCACTGATCAGCTCTGGCTTTTGGTGGTGTGGGGGATTGAATCTGGGACTATGGAGTCTCAGGCATCAAAGTCTTTATGAATAACCATATTCTATCTATCCCAGCCCTTATGTAACTAACCTCTAATTAATTATACAGCTTCCTTGGACAACACTAATAAAATGGAAGAGAGGACATACACTAATTAAGCAAAAGCAGGCTAGCTTTCCAGGGACGAGGATAAGAAGCGCTTGATTAAGCTCTAAATCTGAAGGCTTAGGAATTCTCCCCACCCACTCCCCAGATTTTGTTTAGTCACATTTTCAGATTAACCTGGAGAGAACATGATTCCGTTTCAAAGAACGCAGCCGATAAGTCTTACTGTCTAAGTATGCATTCAGCTACTAAAGTTGACCAGCGTCCAGATGATTTCAGAAGCTCAACATTCTATGCTACCGGGACAAAACCAAGAAGTGAGCAGCCAGGGAGGTGGCTGAGTGAGGCAGTGACGCAGGCTTTGAACACGTGGGGACCATGTGGCTTTCAACCTGGGCTCACTTCTTGCTGAGGCATAGGGCCGAGCAACGGAGTACTCATCAAAATAAGTATTAAAACAACTATGAATCAGAAATCCAGACACATGGGCCGGGTGGTGGCGCACCTGGTTGAGCGCACGTGTTACACAGTGCGCAAGTACCCGGGTTTAAGCCCTCTGGTCCCCACTTGCAGGGGGAAAGCTTTGCAAGTGTCGAAGCAGGACTGCAGGTCCCTATCTGTCTGCCTGCCTGCCTGCCTGCCTGCCTGTCTGTCTGTCTGTCTGTCTGTCTATCTATCATCTATCTCCCCGTTCCCTCTCGATTTCTGCCTTTCTCTAGTCACTAAATAAATAAAAAAGAACCCAGAGTGCCAGAAGCAAGGGAGGGTGGAGAGGGGGCTGAGGGCTTACATTGTTTTGCGCTGTCCGTGTCCAGGTTGGCCTGGTTGACCGCCCTCTGTATCTCATCCAGCCAGAGAACTTCAGACGTGCTCTCAGCATCCTGGGGTTGCCACAGAGAGAAAGAAACAGCAGTGAATGATGCTGATGATGACGGCCCAGTAGTTTACTCTCATTATTTTATTCTTTATATTATTATTTTTTCCTTTTACTTACTTATAAAATGGAAATATTGACAAGACTATAGGATAAGAGGGGTACATTTCCACACAATGCCCACTCCCCCAGAGCTCCATAGCCCATCCCTTCCCCTGATAGCTTTCCTATTCTCTATCCCTCTGGGAGCATGGACCCAGGGTCATTGTGGGGTACAGAAAGTGGAAGGCCTGGCTTCTGTAATTGCTTCTCCGCTGAACATGGGTGTCTATTGTTTATTTTTAAAAGATTTTATATATTTACTCATGAGAAAGATAGGAGAGAGAGAAAGAACCAGACATCACTTTGGCACATGTGCTGCCGGGGACTGAACTCAGGACCTCATGCTTGGGAGTCCAGTATTTTATCTACTGTGCCACCTCCCGGACCACTATTATTTATTTTTTATTATTTTATTACCAACTGCTGCTCTTAATTTTTAATTTTACTTAATTTATTTAATATTGGATAGAGACAGAGAAACTGAGAGGGGGAGAGAGGGAGGGAGAGAGACAGAGAGACCCCTGCAGCCCTGCTTCACCACTCGTGAAACTTTCCCCCTGCAGGTGGGGACCAGGGGCTTGAACCTGGGTCCTTGCACACTGAAGTGTGAGTGCTTAACCAAGTGCACTGCCTCCTGGCCCCTTATCAACTATTTCTCAGAAGCCATTTCATTATAATTTTTAATTCTTTTTTTTTTTTCCCCTTCAGTGTTATCGCTGGGGTTTGGTGCCTGCACTACAAATCCACTGCTCCTGTAGGCCATTTTTTCCATTTTGTTGCCCTTGTTGTTATTGTTATTGTTGTTACTGCTGGATAGGACACAGAGAAATTGGGAGAGGGGAAGACAGAGGGGGAGAGAGAGAGAGAGAGAGACGGACACCTATAGACCTGCTTCACCACCTGTGAAGTGACCCCATTGCAGTTGAGAAGCCAGGGGCTCAAACACAGATCCTTACGCCGGTCCTTGTGCTTTGTGCCATGTATGCTTAACCCACTGTGCTACTGCCCGCCCCCCAATTTCCAATTTGTATGTAGTAAATATGGTCACATAATGTTCCAAGGGCTGATAGCCCTCCAATCTAGTCATGTCTTGCTTCTCTGCTGTTACTGCCCTAGGCCAGTTTACCACCATCTCTCGCATGGACAGCTGCACCAGACCACTTGCTATTGTTCTTTTATTATTATTATCTTTATTTATTTATTGGATAGAGACAGCCAGAAATCAAGAGGGGAGAGGGAGCTAGAGAGGGAGAGAGTCAGGGGGTCAGGCGGTAGTGCACCTGGTTGAGTGCACACGTTACAGTGCACAAGGATCCAAGTTCAAGCCCCTGCTCCCCACCTGCAGGGGGAAAGCTTCCCAAGTAAGTGAAGCAGGGCTGCAGGAGTCTCTCTGTCTCTCCAATCCTCTCTCAATCTGTCTCTATGCAATAAAAATAAACAAATAAGTAAATAATAAAGAGAAGGAGAGAGACAGAGAGACACCTGCAGCCCTGCTTCACCACTTGAAAAGCTTTCCCTCTGCAGGTGGGGACCAGGGGCTTGAACCCCGGTCTTTGTGCACTGTGTGCTGAACCAGGTGCGCCACCACCCGGCCCCTGCTATTGTTAGTTGTAAGTTTGCCCTGTACAGAGAATCAGATGACCGCTTTACAGTGGGCATCTCACTCTGTCTTGGGCCTGCTCAGTGCCCCTCAAAGGCTTGACACAGGACGGCAGAACTCCTTTCCAGTGGACAGTGGGCACCTTACCGTTTGGGCCTGCAGCACCTCTGCCAGTCTCTGTCCCAGCTCCTCATGCCAGCCTCTGACAAGCCACAACACTCCAAATCAGCAGTGGCCCTCTTGGTTTCTTTTTATTACTCAGGCTCTGATTCAAATACTACCTCCTCTGATCAAAATACTTCTATGGCCATCTGATTAAATACACTTTCTTCTCCCAGCCCCCGATCATTCAGCTAGTGTGGTGCCCAAGATACTCCATTGTACCCATAGAATATATTTTTCCTGGGAGTCGGGCGGTGGCACAGCGGGTTAAGCGCACATGGCGCCAAGCACAAACACCAGTGTAAGGATACGGCTTCGAGCCCCCGGCTCCCCACGTGCAGGGGATGTTGCTGAGGAGTTATTCTGATGCAGTCTCCGCCCCCAGGTTTTACTATGCCGTGCGAAACCCTAGCATTGCCCCCTTCAACCAATCCTGGCCCTACACGTGACGCCGCATGAAACCCTAGCATTGTCCCCTTCAACCAATCCTGGCCCTACACGTCACCTCTGGTTGTCGCCCAATAAAAAGCCCCCTCACCCCCCCCCCTCTCTGGGCTCTCAGCTCTCCCTCTCTGAGGTCTGGCTCCCTGCTCTCCCCCCGTGGTCAGCCATTGCCGGCTGGCTCCACGTGGTCTGAACCAAACCCCCCCCCCATCCTATAGTAAAGATTTGTGTACCCCTTTGCTCTGGACATCCGCTCTCTTCTCCGCAGTGCAGCCCGACACCAGACCGCCGCAACAACATCTGGCGCCCATCGTATTCCGTACCCACACCACGCCTGGCCTGAGGTCTCCGAAACCGCCCAGACACAGGTAAGTGGCATCCGCCCACTTCTGTGGCCCTGCGTTTCCCTCCACCATGGGAAATTTCTCGTTTTATGAGGAGGTGTCCCAGTCATTATCTCTTGACCTGGGACAGATTCGCGCTATCATAAACGGTTTAATTTTCGCTACCCCTTGGATTTTTTTAACTGTGGTTGCCACTTTCAAGATATTTAAAACGTGGTATGCCATAAGGATAAGTGACCTTGAGGCTGAGGTACGAGAGTTAAATCACATGTGCTTAAGACTTAGACGTCCTAAGCGATCAGCGGCTAAACCCAAGAATTCCGTTCCCACAGACACGCACATGTGTTCGGACGCTCCTCCTCTGACCCCGCCCCCTTCTGCCCTGGTTTCACCTCCGCCTGCAGTTTCTGCATCCCTGAACCTGCCCCTGGCCCCTGCCGCCCCGGTTTCAGCTCTGCCTGCAGTTTCTGCATTCCTGAACCCCACCCCAGCCCCTGCCGCCACGGTTTCAGCTCCACCTGAGGTTTCTGCGACCCTGAACCCCCCCCCTGCCCCTGCCGCCCTGGTTTCAGCTCCGCCTGCATCTTCCTTGTTCCTGACCCCGGCCCCTGCCGCTGCGGTTTCAGCTCCGCCTGCAGCTTCTGCATTCCTGACCCCACCCCAGGCCCCTGCCGAGCCGCCCTGATTGCAGCTCCGCCCCCGGTCCCTGCCGTTGCGGTTTCAGCTCTGCCTGAGGCTTCCTCGTCCCTGACCCTGCCCCCTGCTGATACGTCACCATTAAGGGACCTAGTGGCTGAGATATGAGAGCTAAAGGATATTTTTTTCAGCATTTAAGGATTTTAAACCATGTGCAGTCCACCCCGGGAGCTCTGTCCCCGTAGATATGCGTTTAGTCTCCCCTGCAGCCACTACAGCAGTTTCTATGGCACTTTCCACTTCTGTAGCTCCCTCTCCCGTGCCATCGGACCAAATCCACACATTCCCGGTAAACTTGGCCCCTTCTAAACAAAACCCTCAGCCGTGGCAGCCATATTCCTCTAAAGTACTTGGAACACTCAGACAAGAAGTCAGGGAGGACGGAATGCATTCTCCATGGACCAAGTCCGTCTTGAGGAGCTTTTGCCAGCATTTAAATACACCACAAGACTGGAAAGATCTGGCTCGTGCTGCACTCCCAGACCCACTCTATCTTCAGTGGCAGGCATGCTTCTGCGATGAGTGCTCTAGACAATCGCAGGAAAATAGTAACAAACAGGTAGAATGGAATTCTGATGCTTTGTTTGGAGCAGGAGCTTATGAATCTGGAGCTCAGCAGGCAGAAGCCAGGTTTCCAACCGGTTATTTTGAACAGGTACGCATCTGTGCAACACAAGCCTGGGAAAGGGTGACCACACCCGATGTAGATCTGTCAGCTCCCATTAACTCTTTTCACCAAGGCTCTGATGAGTCATTGGCGAGCTTCATCTCAAGGGTGAAGAGAAGCTTAGAGAGAAAGGTTTATAATCCTGACGTCCGCAAACTACTCCTGCGCTCTATTGTCTGGGTAGGCATGACACCACAATTCCGTCAGGTATGCCTTAATCTTAAACACCTACACCCAGATAATTGGATTCTAGCGACACAGGAACTTACATCAGGCAATTATGGGGCACCCGCTACAACACAGGTCTATGCAGTTGCCCCACGTAAGCAAAACGGGGCCTGCTTTCAGTGCGGTCGCCAAGGACATTGGCGTAACCAATGTCCTGATAAGTTGTGACCACGCCTCCAGTCAGGGAAACCACGCCTCCAGCCAGAGCAACCCCGCTTTCAGTCAGGGAGCCAGAGACCACGTACTGTTTGTCCAAAATGTCGTAAGGGGTTTCATTGGAAGAGAAATTGTTGGTCCCAATTTCATAAAGATGGTTCGCCCCTGAATGGTACAAATTCGGGGCATGAGATATTGTGGACCACTTCTGTTTTAGAACGGGGCCACCCTTCTATGACAGTAAAGATTGGCAATATTCCTTTTAAATTTTTTATTGACACGGGGGCAGAAAAGACGATTTTAAGGCAAGAAGAGGTTCCTCAAGATTGGGAACTTATCCCTGGACCCAGTTTACATGGAATAGGAGGGATGACCAGAGCATTTTGCACACGAGACTCACTCATGTGGGAAGATCCAGAAGGTTCTACCGGACACTTCCGCCCTTTGGTAGCTAATATTAGCACCAACTTACTGGGCAGGGATCTTCTGGAATGTCTTGATGTTAGGATATCCACAGACGCCTCTGCAGAGCGTAAAACTCATTCCCGCGATACCAGGTCTATTCACACCCCCAATACTAAATGCCACTGTTCGTAGCCAGACACCCCGCTTAAGCTGGCTTTCTAATGAGCCTGTCTGGGTGGAACAGTGGCCTTTACCTAGGGATAAGCTAAAAATTTTAAAAGAGCTCGTCCTAGAGCAGTTGTCCTTGGGACACATTTGTCATTCTCGAAGCCCATGGAATACTCCTGTCTTTGTGATTAGAAAGCGCTCAGGAAAATGGCGCCTCCTTCAAGATCTCCGTGCAGTAAATAAAACCATGCAGGTCTGGGGCTCCCCCCAAAGGGGTTTGCCTCTTGCTTCTGCAATTCCCACGGGAATTCCAATCATAGCTATTGATATACAAGATTGTTTTTTCTCTATCCCCTTGCATCCGCGAGATTGTAAACGTTTTGCCTTCTCTGTTCCGTCTATTAATAACACCAGCCCTGCTGATAGATTTGAATGGGTGGTGCTGCCCCAGGGTATGGCCAATAGTCCTACAATTTGTCAGGAGGCTGTTAAATCTGCCCTTGTCCCATATATTCATAAGGGCCTTAATATTTTTCATTATACAGATGATATTTTAATATGGGGAAAATCAGATACAGATCTCTATGCCTTACGTGATTTTCTCATTCCTGCATTAAAGAAAAGCGACCTTAATGTAGCCCCTGAGAAGATACAGCTAATCCCTCCAATATCCTTCCTAGGTTCAGAGATTTCTCTAACGCAAATTCGTCCCTTAAAACCTAATGTTACCTTCCCTTCTAACCTTACTCTTGCTTCTTTACAAAGTTTTCTAGGAAATTTAAATTGGCTTAGGCAGTATCTCTATCTGCCCACAAGCTGCCTCCAACCACTGTTTGACCTGTTGAAAGGAAACAAACAGCCCTCCTCAAAACGTAAGTTAACTCCTGAGGCCTCCTTGGCACTGGAAAGGGTTAACCAGGACCTCCAGGACATGCACCTTGTTCGATTCTCCCCCTCCTCTCTGGTAAACCTTCTAATCTTCAACTCCACCCCCACAGTAGTAGGGGCACTGTGGCAAGACCATGGGGTTCTCGAATGGCTTCACACGCCAGTAGGAGGAGCTCCAAGACTCCTCACTGAGATAGACGCGTTAGCATTCATGGTTCGCCAAGGGAGAAATAGGTCTGTGCAGGTCTTAGGGAAAGAACCGGATTTAATCATTCTGCCCTTTTCTCTCACAGATACAGAGTGGCTTATACGCCATCATTTCCGCTTTGCCATAAGCTTCGTGGGGTTTCCAGGACAAATAGATAACCATTTTCCTTCTAATAAATTGATAGCTTCTTTACCTCTTCTGCCTCTACTAGCACCTAAACTTTTCTCTCGGGATCCCATTCCCTCTGCTCCTACAATCTTTACTGATGGCAGAAAAAGGGGAGCTGCTGCCCTTATATATTACCCAGACAAACAATCTCCTAAACCTCTCTTTGCTGAGCTTCCTGATAATTCCCCTCAGTACAAAGAACTTTATGCTGTTTTTCTTGCATTAAAAGCTGTACCAGAATCCTTCAACCTTTCTTCTAACAGTGTGTATACTGTTAACTTACTTCCATGGCTTGCTCGTTCTTATGTGAAAATTGATGACAACCCACTTTCCCCTCTCTTGATTCAAATCGCCTCTATGCTCTGTTCTCGAACCCAACCACTGTATATTCAACACCTTCGTTCCCACAGCCCTCTTCCTGGTTCCCTGTCCGAAGGGAATGCCGCAGTTTACCGCCTTGCCTCCACAGGAACTTTCCCAGTCTCTGTCTCTGATCCTGCTAATTTTCATTCTCTAACCCATGTTAATCTTAAAGGCCTTCGAGCTCGATTCCCTGATGTTCCTGTACCACAGTTAAAACATATCCTCGCTACATGCTCTTCTTGTGCAAGTCTCATAAAGACACCTGCTATCCAGACCCTTGGGGTTAACCCCCAAGGTTTAAAAGCTAATGCTATTTGGCAAATTGATGTCACCCACATACCAAACTTTGGCAAACAAAAATATGTGTTTGTCTCAATTGATACCTTTTCTAAATTTATGTGGGCTACAGCTCACACAGGAGAAAGTGCTAAAAAGCTTGTAAGCCATATGCTCTCTTGTTTTGCCGTTATGGGGGTCCCATTATTTTTGAAAACAGACAATGCACCTATGTTTACAAGCAAACAATTTAAAGATTTTTGTTCCCTCTGGAATATTACTCATACCACGGGCATTCCCTACAATCCACCGGGACAAGGCATTGTCGAGAGGGCCCATCAAACTCTGAAGGCTCAACTAAATAAAGATAAAGGAGGAACATATCCCCCCAATATCCAGCTAGCAAAAGCCTTAACTACGTTAAATCTCTTTAATATTTACAATAACTCGGCCTTACCCTCTATTATTCTTCACTGGCAAACACCATCTACCCTCCCATCTATTAAGGTCAAATGGAGAGACCCACTCGATAAAATTTGGAAAGGTCCTGACCCATTATTGACCATGGGAAGGGGTTTCGCATGCATTTTCCCTCAAAATTTCTCTAAACCTGTCTGGGTTCCTGCCCGCCATGTCCGACAATACCCGCAGGATGGCGCTGTTATTCCTGAAGAACAAGAAATACTACAAGAGGACCAGATGCAGGATACATCCCAGGACCCGTAATATGACATGGCAGAACCTGCAAAATCTGGCTCACAGAGACCTACCCTTTCCCTGTATGTCTTATGTTATAACTGGCCAGTTGTTTTTGTGAGTGAGTGTGTTGAATGACAAAATTTTTTTTTTGCATGACCCATCTGCTTGGAGTACTCTAAAAGGTAATTGGCTTTATATAAAAATGCTGGACGCAGCCAAAGGTTCTGGAGATGTCCAGAAACATTCCAAAATTTTTTTTCTTTCTCCCTCTTTTGAATTTTATATATAGTTTTGGTATATATGTAAGTGTTTAGTCTTAAACTGTGTGACTAATGATGGATTTAAATTTGTTTTTAAATAATGTGTTTTTATAACAAAAGTTCTTTTTCCTCCAGTTTGTTATAACTAAATGTTTATGGGTATGTCTCAAGTTTGGTAACACTAACTTAACGGTTAAAAGTGTAACCCTACAGCTACACTTTTACCAGACAAGGTAAAAATTAATTTGTTAAGGTAACTTACTATTTAGGCAAAAGTCTAAATGTTCAACGTGACTATTCATTCCCAAAACTAAACTATATAAATTTTATATACAGGACACCTTTGAAGGGCCCCCAAAGGTGCCCTGTAAACTATCTTGTGGAAATTAATCCACAACAGATCTGGCATCAATCTGGCACTGTAAACGTTAAAATCATTGTCATGAATATGCGTTAACTCTCTAAGCAATTTGAGTCTGTTTAAAATACTATTTTAGCTAAAATTGGTCTCAAGATCCTGCGGTAGAGGCTGCTATAGGAGGTCACATTAGATGACCTTTAAATAAAATCATAAAGAGATTCTAAACCAATTATAATCATCGAGGTATCAACTATAACAAACCTATAACTTGTTACAAGTTCAAATTAACCACGAGAAGCAGATTGTTTGTGTTTCTTTCACAGGAATCCCGGAAAAACCATCTGAACCCCTGCACACCCTGACGTCACCCACTAGACGGCACGACTACCGTGGCACACCCCCCCGAAACCCTAGATGTCACTCAATGCGATCTGAAGAACCTGATACACAGACTCCAAGGACAGAACTTTCTTCATGCCTGGTTACCGTTCCTGCTTCTGACCTGCTTGTCACGTGTTGGCAGTTCCAGCTGGCTATCTACAGAAAAGCAACATTCCAGCGGCTGACCTCCCTCATGCAGCGTTGCATCCCCTGACAATTCTTCCCTTAGCCATCTACTTTGGACTGAGACTTGTATTGGACTTTCTGACATACCCTATATACACTTTACACAATTTTGAAGCAGCTTATTTCCCTTCACGCTGCCGGTTTTTCATAGACTGATCCTGAGTAATTCATAGACTTTACAGACTATTGCCTTGAGGACTATACAATGCCAAATAGCCCCTCTGTTTGGTGGGTCATGCCTCCCGCCTCCCCCTCATTATGTACCCTTGCCCCTTTCCCCACCCAAGCAGGGAATGTTCCTTTACACACCAATCCCTCCCTTCACATCACACTGGCTTTTACTACTCCCCTACTTGTCCCTTCCTGCTTTGTTATATCATTTAGGCTTATGCCCAAAAGGTTTCTGCCCCATGATAGTCTTTTACAGACTTTGTACATCTTATGCAATTACTAGATAGAAAGATAGAAAAGATGTAGAGATATTGTGAAGAGATGGTTGAGCAGGCTGCGCTTAAACCTATGAGATGAGTCTCTCCAGGTAAGTCTCTCTCTCTAAAGAGGGGTTGAGCACAGGAGGACGCATAAATCTCACAAGGTTCACAGCCATTTAAGCCTTCCATCCTCCACAGAAAGTCCTACATCTTCCCACCTGAGCACGGCATTCTTCTAAAACATTTAAGCCTGCTCCATTCCATTTTTCTTTACTATGTCCATTTAGATATAAAGGGATAGGAGGAGATGTTGCTGAGGAGTTATTCTGATGCAGTCTCCACCCCCAGGTTTTACTACGCCGCGCGAAACCCTAGCATTGCCCCCTTCAACCAATCCTGGCCCTACACGTCACCTCTGGTTGTCACCCAATAAAAAGCCCCCTCACCCCCCCCCCCTCTCTCTCTGGGCTCTCAGCTCTCCCTCTCTGAGGTCTCGCTCCCTGCTCTCCCCCCGTGGTCGGCCATTGCTGGCTGGCTCCACGTGGTCTGAACCAAACCCCCCCATCCTATAATAAAGATTTGTGTACCCCTTTGCTCTGGACGTCCGCTCTCTTCTCTGCGGTGCAGCCCGACACCAGACCACCTCAACAACATATAATAAAGAATGGACTTATCTGCTCCCCCCACCCTTTTCTGAGCTCCCCATCACAATGCCCGGCCGCCAGGACTATGGGCCCAACACTCCAAGCTTTGATGAATGAAAGAGTAAAGGCCGAAGCATTGATAAGCATGGACATCAAGGAAGTTCACGGTGAGAAGGCAAAGTGATCTGGGTGACATGGGGTGTTCTCAGTTCTGGTTGGGCATGCACGAAAAACGAGGCGTGTTCCTGGAGGTGGCACAGTGGATAAAGCGCTTGACTCTCAAGCATGAGGTCCTGAGTTCAAGCCCCAACAGCACATGTACCAGAGTGATGTCTGCTTCTTTCTCTCTCTCGTCCTGTCTTTTTCATCAATCAATAAATAAAATCTTAAAAAAAAAAAAGAAAAGAAAACCACGAGGATTAAAACTAAAGATACAAGATACGCTCAAAAGGTCACTTAGACATTTGGAATAACACCTCCTGGCTGTCGGAGTTCAGGACAGGTAGAGGTGGAAGGCTCCAAAAAGTGTGATGGCCCAGGAATTCTGATGGTGGCTTTGCTTGAGTTGTACACACACACACACACACACACACACACACACACGTACGTATTTCAGGTGTGAAATCATACTCTTAAAATTTTGTAATGTTGTACACTGATGTTAAATCAATATAAAAAAAATAACATCTCCATACTTTGGTTTCTTTTATCTAGCTTTTAATAGGGAGATGAGACTTAGTCATCAATGCCCAGAAATGATTGCTAGAGGGGCCAGAGGTGGTGCACCCCATAGAGTGCACAGGGCATCTGGGTTCGAGCCTCAGTCCCCACCCACAGGGGAGGGGGGAATTTCATGACTGGTGAAGCAGGGCTGCAGATGTCTTCCTTCCTCTCTCTGTCCCCCACTCTACTCTCACTTTCTATAAATCAATCAATCAGTGAGGAAAAAACGGGCCACCAGGAGTAATGAGGCACCAAGCCCCAGCCATAACCCTGGCAGCAATTTTAAAAAAGTCAAGAGGAAAATTAGTGCAAGGGAATAACCTATCTTTGCTTCAGAAAAACGTCCAGGATATTTCTGCAGGTAAACAATGTTATTCCCTTTAATTTCAGGTGGGACAGAAAGTGAATTATGGGCATAGGAAGTGGGTAGAAGAGGTTGCTGAGAGGGCAGGGTAGACAGCATAATGGTTATGCAAACAGACTCTCATGCCTGAGGCTCCGTCAAGTCCCAGGTTCAATCCCCTGCACCACCATAAGCCAGAGTTGAGCAGTGCTCTGGTTAATAAATAAATAAAATTAAAAAAAGGTTACTGAGGTAAATTTTCAGGTTTGTAGGGATGTGCATATCTCCATATCTTCATCTATCTATCTACCTTGATATATTAAAACAATAAAAATATTTTAAAGATGTAGTCTTAATGTTTCTGTTTGGTTAGACTTGTGTAAAAGTTTGCACATGAAGACCCTTTACAATAGATGTGATGACATGAATAAAAAAAAATCAGTTTAATACTACAGTAAAAAAAAAAAACCAAGTCTGGTGTGGTCCAGGAGGTGGCACAACACACAGAGCATTGGACTTTCAAGCATGAGCTCCTGAGTTCAATCCCAGGCAGCATACGCACCATACTGATGTCTGCTTCATTCTCTGTCTCCTCCTATCTTTCTCATTAATTAATAAATTAAAATATTTTTAAAAAAAAAGAAAAACAAGCCTGAAGTTTCAAGATAACAAAAAAAAATTCAAATGAAGAAAGTGAAATCTACAGATAGTTATCAACTCTAATGCAGTTTCACGGAAGGGGTAAAAACAACACTATTCAAGGTGTGACTAACTGTTATGCAGTATGTCTATAAGTGGCAAACCAAGGACTTTCTTTGGAGGGGTATAATTCATTTGCTTAAAAAAAAAAGCCTACATGGGGGTGTGGCCCAGGCCCAGTGGAGAAGCAATTATAGAAGGCAGAACTCCCATCTTCTGCTCCCCATAAAGAATTTGGTCCAGGGGCTGGGTGGTGGATCACCTGGTTGAGCGCACATGTAACAATGTGCAAGGACCCAGGTTCAAGCCTCATGTCTCCCTGTCTCTTCCTGTATCTCAATTTCTGGTTGTCTCTACCCACTAAATGAATAAAAATAATAAAAAAAAATGTGGTCCATACTCCCAGAGGGATAAAGAACAGGGAAGTTTCTAATAGAGGGGATGGGACATGGAGCTCTGGTGGTGGGAACTGTGTGGAACTGTACCCCTGCTATCTTAAAATCTTGTTAATTATTATTAAACCACTAATAAAAAGAGAAAAATGGGGGAAAGCCTACAGTTTGAAATAGATCAAAACTTGCCATTGTTAGTGAACAGAAAATGTGCTGTCTGCTGTTGGTCTGCTTCTAAGACCCCTTCTGTTTCATTGGTTTAATCCCCCCTGCTTAACACTGTGTTCTATTTACATAACCACTGTTAACTAAAAGCACCGCCCTGCCTGCAGGGCATTGGTTGAATCCCCCCTGCTTAACACTGTGTTCTATTTACATAACCACTGTTAACTAAGCACCACCCTGCCTGCAGGGCATTGGTTTAATCCCCCCTGCTTAACACTGTGTTCTATTTACATAACCACTGTTCACTAAAAGCACCGTCCTGCCTGCAGGGCATTGGTTGAATCCGCACTGGTTCATGATGTCTTTTTGCTCCGCCCCCTCTCCTAGTACACCCTGATCTGCACCAGTCACTTTTTGCTCCACCCTCTCTACCTCACATCCTGTCTCCACCCTACTTGGCTTAGACTGCGCTGCTCCACATGAATAAAGACTGATCTGCGTACCACTCAGCCATGAGTCCCTGGCCGTCTGTCTCCTGCTGGCGAAGCTAGTCCGGCAGTCTGCCAAGTGTATGACAACATGCCCACTACCCAGTCCATTTCCAAAGGATTAAAGGTGTCCTTCTGGTGTCTACAAAATGGTACTTGAAGTCCGATTAATGGGAGTCAAGAATCCTCATCAAGTCAGTTTCCAGTCCCTGGTAAAGCTGAGCATCCAGCCTATGAAGACGTTAATTCACTGTGACGTTTCACAGCAAAATGTTTTGACATGAGTCTTAATTTAGACGGACAAATTCAGTAGTTTCATTCTCTCCCTTGTATTCTCCAAGTCTAGACATTGGGAAGACAAGGAAATACTACCCTTAAAACACAACTGGAAATTCCAGTTATCCAAACAAAAGAGGTTAAAAATAGGCACCCCATCAAGTAAACAACAAAATCAGATTTCTTTTTCTTTTCTTGCCCCAAGGAAAGGGAACAGGCTAAGAAAAGAATATTTCAAAATTAATAAGCAGAGAAAAAAACTTTGTCTAAAAATATCAATTTAGGCAAAAGTCTCATTGTTTGGCATTGTAGCACTTTTAAGTCTGTTAGCAATTACCAACACAGTTTAAAGCACCTAGTTTTGATAGGACAAAAGTGGTTTGGTGTCTGAGCTATAACCAGGGTTCCTAGGCTTGCATTTAGTGTTCTAATTACACCACTAACTATACGGTTTTCACACATAGGAAGGGTGACCAGCAGACAGCTGGCAGAGCCTAACAGACGTGCAGGGAACCCAGGGAGGTTCTGGGAAAATCCATCTTGATCAAGAGTCCTCACACTGGAATGCTGTGTGGGAGCCGCTGGGCTCTGCTCCAGGACAAGCCCTCCTGTGGCCGTGGGCAGGAGAGCTCAGGTCTGCCTCTGACCTGCTCCCAGAGAATCCCCACTTTGGGCATTTGCGAATGGAGCCATCATGAGTCTGGAAAGGACCCTGCGAAACAGTCATCACTTACCTCTTACCACTTATCTTTGAGGCAGCCCAGAGGCGCTCAGAGTAACACACCGTTTAAGCACTTCTGGCATGTGAATGTCAAGGACCATGCTACATACCACGGACCATCACATACATATCTTAAAATGTGTGTAATTTTCATAACTATATTAACATATATATACACTTTAAACCTTTGTTTCCCTTGTTGTTTTATTGTTGTAGTTATTGATGTCATTGTTGTTGGACAGGACAGAGAGAAATGGAGAGAGGAGGGGAAGACAGAGAGGGGGAGAGAAAGACAGACACCTGCAGACCTGCTTCACCGCCTGTGAAGTGACTCCCCTGCAGGTGGGGAGCTGGGGCTCGAACCGGGATCCTTATGCTGGTCCTTGTGCTTTGTGCCACCTGCGCTTAACCCGCTGCGCTCCCGCCCGACCCCCTATTAATACATATTTTTAACTGAAGGTTCGCTGCTCTCCTATATGGTGTCACTGGCACAGATGAAAACTGAAGGGGACTGTGAGGGGCCGGGTGGTGGTTGACCTGGCTGAGCACACGTTACCATGTGCTCCTGTCATCTGGACTTACCAAACCCACAAGGTGTTGTGTCTGTGTGTGGGGGAAGTTATTTAAGCGCGTGCCTGGCGGAAGTCACTCTCTGTCCCTGCTCTCCTTCTTCCCGGACCCCCATGCTGCTCCCCCCCTCCCCCTGGGCCTGAACACGTGTAGCGGAGTGCTGGTGACATGGACGCCTGGCTCCTGCCATGACTTTGCCCTTTTGCCTACTTTGCGGTTCTGAAATAACTGCAAAGTATGTTTAGACCCTAGGATAAAGCTGGTCGAAGCTTTTTATTTACTTTAATTTTATTTTTTTGTTAACCAGAGCACTGTTCAACTCTGGCTTATGGTGGTGCGAGGGATTGAACCTGGGACTTTGGAGCCTCAGGGATGAGAGTCTCTTTGCATCACCATTATGCTATCTCTCCCCCCCCCCCCACCTGCAGCTTTTTATTTTTCACTTACTACAGGTTTTGGTCTCCTGTTGTGATAAGCAAATACGGCAACAGTCTCTTTCCATCTGTTTCCATCGGGCCTGGGCTGATCACATTCTCAACAGCTTTGGACAACGTACTTCTTGGTTCTGTCATTCGCATGCAACTAGTGATGATTTGTAGGGTTGTCACGAAGTATGAGACTCCATGAGCTGACATGTGTAGAGTAGCTAATATCCTACCTCGCAAGTAGCAGGCACCCAGTGCAAATCTTTGGCTATTAAAGAGAACGGTCCTACTTCAGAACCCAGCAGAGGAAGTTCTTGGACTTGAAAGACCTACACAGAGGAGACACCTGCCCCGCTTGGGCCGGCCTTGCACCTGGGGCCAGGGCAGACACCAGTGGCTATCGGTCGTATTCTCAGGGGCCAGTTCATCCACGCCTCGGCACCCAGCTCAGTACTGTCGATATGGTGGCCGGCGTCTGTGGGAACCCTCAGAGCATGAGTACAAGTTGTGCGACACTCTCTGCCCTTCAAGAGGCTTCTGGTCAGGTCAGCTTCCTCCTGGGCCCCAGGTGAACCGCAGCGGCACTCACCTAGCACTGTGCTATCTACCTGTATTCTCCCACTTCCCCACCCACCTCGCAGCCCTTCCTGACCTTTCAGGTTCTGGTCTCTCTCCACATCAGCTTCTCTTAGAAGTCTAGGCCATAGGTGGGGGTATAGCATAATGGTTATGCAAAAAGACTTTCGTGTCTGAGGCTCTCAAGTCCCAGGTTCAATCCCCCACACTGCCATAAGCCAGGGGCAGTGCTCTGGTGAAAAAAAAAAAAAAAGAAAAAGAAAAAGAAAAAAAAAGAAGTCTTGGCCAGGACTATCCTGGTTTTGAATTACTTTACAAATGATTCATCTTGCTAGTCTATGACAGATGCCTTTTTACTCTGATCTAATCAGACACTATACGAGGTAACCCACCATTACAATAGGCTTTAGGGAGCCCTGAGGTTAAGGACAGAGAGCTTTCACATGCTAGGATGTGTCACCCCCACGCCTCTTCCCTGCCAGACACTGTGGACTGCACTACGCACACAGACAGTCTGTGCTCAGTACAAACCTGATGAGTTAGACTCTAGACAAGACTGGGAGCCAGGTGGTGGTGGCACACCTGGCTAAGCGCACACACTGCAGTGCGTGAGGATACAGGTTCAAGCCCTTGGCCCCCAACTGCAGCCAGAAAGCTTCATGAATGGTGAAGCAGGACTGCAGGTGTCTCTCTGTCTCTCTCTCCTCTCAATTTCCTCTTATCTAATCATAAATAAAAGTCAAGATTGAATTTCATTATCTCTGGAGATGGCTTCCCCTACATGTCTGACACCAGGGCAATGACACTGTGAGCTATTGTCTGCATTCAGTCCATTTCGAGAGCAAGACGCTTCTGAGTGGACATCCTCCCACCCAACCTGCGAATCAAAGAGGAGCAGTGACGCGGAGACTCACCGAGAGTTTCTGAGCCTTCACATGGTATAAGACATCCTGGTAGTGCTGCGCACACTCTGGGTCCACGTTGTGAAGTTTCGCATTAGGTAACATCAGCGTATCCAGAGTCTTTAGTGGGTTCCCTTCATCAATGGCTTCGTTGATGAACCCTGCAGCTACAATACCTACAAGGAAAAAAACAAAAAAAAAAAAAAAAAAAAAAGGAGGTTTTTCCCTTTAGGTCACAGTGCATTATAGATTCTTTTTTTAAAAAACTTAAAAAAATTCTTTAAAAAATATTTTATTGATTTATTAGAGACAGAGAGACATTGAGAGGAGAGGGAGAGGGAGAGGGAGAGGGAGAGGGAGAGGGAGAGAGGCAGACACCTATGGCCCTGCGTCAACACTCCTTTTCCCTCTGCAAGTGGGGACCAGGGGCTTGAACCTAGGTCCTTTCACACGGTAATGTGAGCGCCTAGCCAGGTGCGCCAACATCTGACACCCATTATAAATTTCTTTCTTTCTTTTTTTTTACACGCTGTCTCTCAAGTAATCCATCTTGAAATCAATGACATCAGACATTGCATTTTTAAAAACCTAAACATGCACAGCTGGTGCTGAGTAAGTGGACTGGAGCACTGAGAAGGTGCAGTTCATCTCTGAAGCTAAAGGATTTTTTTTTTTTCCTAATTTCTTTACTGGGGGATTAATGGTTTACAGTCGACAATAAAATACAACAGTTTGTACATGCATAACATTTCCACATAACAATACAACCCCCACCAGGTCCTCCTCCACCATCATGTTCCATTATAAATTTCTTAAAATCACAAAGTATGAATTAGAAAAGGGTATGGGGGATCCACATCCAGCAGCAACAACAACAAAACCCCCGCAAGAGTTAAAGAATAAATAAATACTGGGAGTCGGGTGGTAGCGCATCAGGTTAAGTGCAGGTGGCGCAAAGCACAAGGACCGGCTTAAGGATCCCGGTTCGAGCCCCCGGCTCCCCACCTGCAGGGGAGTCGCTTCACAGGCGGTGAAGCAGGTCTGCAGGTGTCTGTCTTTCTCTCCCCCTCTCTGTCTTCCCCTCCTCTCTCCATTTCTCTCTGTCCTATCTAACAACGACAGACATCATCAACAACAACAATAACTACAAGAATAAAAAAAAAAAAGGGCAACAAAAGGGAATAAATAAATATTTTAAAAAATGATTAAATACTGCCAGGGCTGTAGCATACGACATTCACATACAAAGACTCAGCCTCATCTTCACACACTGGCAATGCTCAGCTGGGGAACGGAACACAGCTGGGCACAAACGGCTGAATTTTCAGGAAGGGGCGAGGCTCCTGGTGGGAAGGAGGCAGGAGAAGAAACTCAAGAGAAGAGAGTCTGGGTTCCCGCCTCTCCAGCCCTGCCGCTCAGCTCACCAGAGACTTTACAACAGCACAAGCAGAGTGGAGGGAGAGTGTTCTCAGCAGAGGCTCTCATCCTCACACTGAGCAACATGAACAGATCCCTTTGCATAAACGGTGCTAACGCAGACACTGGGAAAAGGAAGAAATCCAAGCTCTATCACAAAACTAAAAGGAAAAGGGGCCGGGCGGTGGGTGGCGCACCTGGTTAAGTGCTCACATCACAGTGCTCAAAGGACCCAGATTCAAAGCCCCTGGTCCCCACCTGCAGGTGGAAAGTTTTACAAGTGGTGAAGCAGGGCTGCAGGTGTCTCTCTCCCTCTCTCCCCCTCCCCTCTCAATTTCTGTCTCTACCCAATAATAAAGATTAAAAAAGAAATAAGTAAGATATAAAAAAAAAATAAATAAAACCAAGGAAACATCTCCCACCTAAGGCAGGGGTGGGGTACGTGGCATCATGGCGATGCAAACAGACTCTCATGCTTGAGGCTCCTAGGTCCCAGGTTCAATCCCCCTCACCACCATAAACCAGAGCTGAGCAGTTCTCTGGCTCAAAATAAATAAATAAAACATAAAAAAAGAGAATTTCCACCTATGATACACTCTGGTTACAAATACATTACCATCACAAGAGATAAGCATCTCAAAATACATTTAACAAAAGAGGTATAAGAAATATATACACCACTGAACAAACTAAATCAAAGAAAAATCTCAGGGCAGGCACAGATAGCATCATGGTGATGCAAAGAGACTCTCCTGCCTGAGGCTCTAAAGTCCCTGGTTCAATCCCCAGCACCACCATAAGCCAGAGCTGAGCAGGGCTCTGGTAAAAAGAAAAGAAAGGGGGATAAAAAGAAACATCCCATATTCCTGAACTTTAAGACTTATTATTTTAAGATTTAATATTATTAAGATGAAAATATTTCTGCAATTGATCACAGATTCAGTGTAGACCCTCTGAAAAACAAAGCTATTTTAAAATAGCAACGAGCAAAATGATTCTAAAATGCATATAGAAATGCAAAGGAGGGCTGGGAAGATAGCACAGTGGTTATGCAAAAAGCTTTTCAAGTTTGAGGCACCAAAGGTCCCAAGTTCAATCCTCAACACCACCAAAAACCAGAGCTGAGCAGTGCTCTGACAGAGGAAGAGGAAGAGGAAGGAGAAGGAGGAGGAGGAGGAGGAGGAGGAGAAGAAGAAGAAAAAAAAGGAGGAGGAGGAGGAGGAGGAGAAGGAGAAGAAGAAGAAAAAAAGGAGGAGGAGGAGGAGGAGGAGGAGGGGGAGAAGAAGAAGAAGAAGAAGAAGAAGAAGAAGAAGAAGAAGAAGAAGAAGAAGAAGAAGAGGAAAACAAAGGAGAGGAATGTTATGCAGGTACAAACTATTGTATTCACAGTCAAATGTAAAACATTAATTCCCCAATAAAGAAATTTTAAAAAAAGGAGGTGGAGGAGGAGGAGGAGAAGGAGGAGAAGGAGAAGGAGAAGGAGAAGGAGAAGGAGAAGGAGAAGGAGAAGGAGAAGGAGAAGAAGAAGAAGAAGGGGAGGAGGAGGAGGAAGAGGAGAAGAAAAAGCAAAAGCCGGGCAGTGGTGCATCTGGTTGATTCCACGTTACCATGAGCAAGGACCTAGGTTTAAGCCCCTGGTCCCTGCAGGGGGAAAGCTTCACGAGTGGTGAAGCAGGGCTGCGGGTATCTCTCTGTCTCTCTCCATTTCTACCCCATCCCCTCTAAATTTCTCTCTGTCCTATCAAACTCAATGAGTAAAGTGTAAAAAAAAATAGAAATGCAGAGGAATGGCCAAATGTGCTGAGAATGGAAGAACAAATTTGAAGGACTCTTCAATTTTGAAACTTTTGCAGTATAATAATTTATCCCTACTGCAGCATGCACTAGCGTGAGGATAAGCACACAGATTAATGAAATAGGATTCAGAAGTCCAGAAACAAACCCGTATAGGGCTTATTTATTCTCGGAGAGAGGAAACAGACCACCCCAAATATGCTTCCCTTGAAAAGAAATTAAAGTTTGCATTGAAATGATACATTTGAGACCAAGATGAAGAAGACCGTCAGCTCATCATGAAATCACTTGCACCTGCAGGCTCCAGCAGTGACGAGAAAGAAGGCAGGACAAAGAGAGGCTGAGCCGGTGGGCAGCAGCCCCAACCACCTACAGGTGGAACCTACAGGTGGGCCAAGGATTTCAGACGGCCTAGAGGAAGAAACTCCATCCCTTCACATGAGGACAAGGAACATTTGTTTGGTTCCTTGCCAGGCCAGCCCCATGCTGGAGATGTGCTACCGTCTGCCATTCCAATATGCGCTCCTTATACCACAGGCCAAGCTACAGACACAACGTGAGACCAACTCCTGGCGTTCAGAGAAAGGTAGCAGCTGCCAGAACGGCTTTAAGTAGCTTCGTGCATCTCAAAGAAACAATAGCTGGAGAACAAGATTTATTTCTCAGCGTCAAGGACACGGATTGGTCAAGGAATGTGCCGGGCGGAGTGAAGGCATCGGCCCCCCGACCTTCCGAACCTAAGCAAGAAAAGAGCGGAAAGGAAATACACAAACACGTCACAAGAGCTGATGGTTTAGCCTTTTGGAAGTTCAGAGACGAAAACCCCATAGAAATAAGTATTTAAATTAGCCACAGGTGGCAGGACATCGTAAGTAGGCAGCAAAGAAATCAGCCTGGTCAGGGCAGAAGCACAGCTCACCAGGTAGGACCTGTGCTCCTTGGCAAGTGTGCAGCTCGGACCGGAGTCCTGGCAGCTCTGCCTCTCTCTGCATGATGAAAACTGGCCCCACGTGGCGGGCCATGGGCAAGACTCAGGGTCCAAGGACCATAAGAATGAACACGCGTGCACGCTCGTGAGACTCTGAATGCTCAGGGGCGGCTGGTCAGAACCACGAGTTCTTTGTACAGTCACAGCTAGTAAAATAGCACTTGCAGTCGCGATGCGTAGCTTTGCCAAAGGAAGACTAAGTAAGACCGTCAGCCAGCCTTCTACAAACATCTCAGAAGTGAGAATCTAAGGCCCAGGGACAAAACAGCAACACTGTGGTCCAGGAGGTGGTGCAGTGGATATAGTGCTGGACTCTCAAACATGAGGTCCCACGTTGGATCCCCGGCAGCACTTGCACCAGTGCTAGTCTAGTTCTTTCTCATTAATAAGATATTTTTTAAAAAACATAGCACAGAAGCCAAAAGATGAAATCTAAAATGTTTTTGAAACTTTAGAAAGAGGGATCTAGCTGGAAGTCACGTTTCAATATCATCTTACTACTTCTTCTTCTTCTAGCGTTTGCCCTTCTTCCGTAGCCAGTCAACAGCGTCAGGTTGAGCCTGAAACTCTAGGGAGTCAGGCGGTAGCGCAGCAGGTTAAGCGCAGGTGGCGCGAAGCACAAGGATTGGCACAAGGATCCCGGTTCGAGCCCCCGGCTCCCCACCTGCAGGGGAGTCGCTTCACAGGTGGTGAAGCAGGTCTGCAGGTGTCTGTCTTTCTCTCCCCCTCTCTGTCTTCCTCTCCTCTCTCCACTTCTCTCTGTCCTATGCAACAACAATGACATCAATAACTACAACAATAAAACAGCAAGGGCAACAAAAGGGAAAATAATAAATATTTTAAAAAATAAACTCATATGGTAGTATGCTGTATGTGTGTAGACGTGTAATATATATATTAACAGAGGGTTGTTGCTTCCATACCAGGTTACTGCTGGTGGATAACAGCTAATAAGATCACTAATAAACATTTACAACTGGGTGAGGGTAAAGAGCATAATGGTTATGCAAAGAGATTCTCCTGCCTGAGGCTCCGAAGTTCCAGGTTCATCCCCCACACCACCATTAGCCAGAAATGAGCAGGGCTCTGGTGTTAAAAAATAAAAAAATAAACATTCACAACCAAAAAGCTTAAAAAATAAACATTCTTCATGTCAAACTTAGTTTTCACCTGTGAGTGACTTTTCACCAACCACAAGGTACTTTATACGTGATACACTATGATACAGATACGCACTTCTAATTTTAAGAAATATTTCCATCTTGATACGTACTTCTACACTTGATCTTAGCCAAAAGGCCGAGAAGCTATGTGATACGTACTTCTAATTTTAAGAAATATTTCCATCTTGATACGCACTTCTAATTTTAAGAAATATTTCTATCTTGATACGTACTTCTAATTTTAAGAAATATTTCCATCTTGACCTTCAGACTAAGGTAGACTGTTAAGTATCTCTTGGATAGAAGATCCCATAAACACCTTTCAACAGATGACTACCATGCTAAAAAATTTAATAATCTATCTGTAGGAGGAATGGAACAAACTAAAACACCATGAAATGATTCCAGATGATAATACTTCAACATATCGGAAGTAAAGCAAAATACTTTTCCAGCATGCAAGTTATATTATCTCGAAACTTCGGCAAAGTCTCCACACCATCTCCATACAAGTTCCTACTTCGCTCTGCAGGAGTTGTAACTGGAGAACATGATGTGTTCCCTGAACACCTCTTTGGGAAACATTTGTTCTGAACACGTTAAACACCCTTTCCCGAAGCAGTTCTAACAGAAGCACATCGGAGAGAGAGAACGTGCATCCCTAAGGGCTGATCACCTGGGAGTGCATGCATTCTGGCTGGTTTGACTGAAATGATCACCTGCTTAAGGTTTTGTCTGGCGTGTTTCTAAGAACACACCTGCTGAGGTCATAGTAAGTGACCTCATAGGAGCTCAGAGATCTACCCAGAAACCCTCTGGGTGACATGTGTCCCCACTTATTCTGGGAAGAAGGAATCCCGCAAGAGGCAACAGCGTTCTGACTTGGTCCGTTTCTTCCGGTGTTACTACTGCACTGCAGTCTAGCGACAGTGTAAGTATCCTGCTATACATTTTTTTAAAGTTGTTATCCATTTACTAATTTATGAAGAATGATAGGAAGAGTGAAAGAACCAGACATCACTCTGGTACATGTGCTGCCGGGGACTGAACTCGGGTCCTCATGCTTGAGGTTCCAGTGCTTTATCCACTGTGCCACCTCGCGGACCACCAGTGCCATGTTTTTTCTATTCTATTCTTTTCTTTTCTTTTCTCTTCTTTTTTCCCTTCCCTTCCCTTCCCTTCCCTTCCCTTCCCTTCCCTTCCCTTCCCTTCCCTTCCCTTCCTTCCCTTCCCTCCTTCCCTTCCCTTCCCTTCCCTTCCCTTCCCTTCCCTTCCCTTCCCTTCCCTTCCCTTCCCTTCCCTTCCCTTCCTTCCCTTCCCTCCTTCCCTTCCCTTCCCTTCCCTTCCCTTCCCTTCCCTTCCCTTCCCTTCCCTTCCCTTCCCTTCCCTTCCCTCCTTCCCTTCCCTTCCCTTCCCTCCCCTCCCCTTCCTTCCCTTCCCCTCCCCTCCCTTCCCCTCCCTTCCCTTCCCCTCCCTTTCCTTCCCTTTCCCTTCCCTTCCCTTCCCTTCCCTTCCCTCCTTCCCTTCCCTTCCCTTCCCTTCCCTTCCCTTCCCTTCCCTTCCCTTCCCTTCCCCTCCCTTCCCTTCCCCTCCCTTTCCTTCCCCTTCCCTTCCCTTCCTCTCTCCTTCCTTCCCTTCCCTTCCCTTCCCTTCCCTTCCCTTCCCTTCCCTTCCCTTCCCTTCCCTTTCCTTTCCTTTTCTCTTCTTTTTTCTTTTTCTTTTTTTTTAACCAGAGCACTGCTCAGCTCTGGCTTATGGTGGTGTGGGGGACTGAACTTGGGGCTTTGAAGCCTCAGGCATGAGAGCCTCTTTGCATAACCATGATGCTATTTACTTCACCTTTCCCCCTGCAGGTGGGGACCAGGGACTTGAACCTGGATTCTTGCGCACTGTAACATATGCATTCAACCAGGTGCACCACCACCTGGCCCCATGCCGTATTTTTAATGCAGTTTTTCCAAGCAAGTACCTAATCAATATCAAGTCTGATATTTGAACAGCTTTTAAGAAATAAGCTTTTGATGAAACAACAAAACAGAAAACTGAGAAATTAAATGTTGGGCACGTCTTCCCCCCAAACTATAGCCAGGAAACATTAACCTTTGAAATAAACTGCTCTGTTATGACATGGCCCTTCAGATTCAGTCGCCCAAAGCACATGGCACTGGCTGAGTGACACGTCCTCTGGGGAGTCTGTGTACATTTCTAGGTAAGCATAGGCCTTACCAAGCCAAAAGTACCTCTGCTTGCAAATGACATCCACCCATGAGAACCCATCTTTTTGAGACATACGAATGTTGTTATTATTGTTGTTACTATTAGTATTATTTTGGCAGTGACAAAATAAACCCCCTCCTTTAAACAATGTTAACAGTGTGAGATCATTTTTAACAGCTGCATAGTATTCACTGTGGATATACACCACAACTTTCTTTGCCACTGATCCAGAAAGAGAAGGACGAACAGCGGATAACATCCTACTCAGAGACAGAAATCAAGAAGCAAGGACAGGAAGAGAAAACATCATGGTGAGACTTGGACCAGGTCTTTCTCCCCAGCAAGGGGCTCTGGGGAAGGAGAAGTACTCCGTACTTACGGTCATTTTCTTCTTGAATTTGAAGATTAACCATATCAACACAATTCTGAATTTCATTCCAGCTTAAGCTATCTTGTCCCTGTGATGAGGCTTCCAGTTTAACAGAGAGTAGTGCATTTGCATAACTGTGGAAGAGATTTAAAAAATAGTTTGATACCAATCACACATTCGTTGTTTGTCATCTCTTAACTGGACCTGCGGCTGACTGTAAATGTCACCATGTCACCCACGGTCATCCTCTCGTGTCCTTAGCTAGTTCTCTTGTTACTTCCTAAACCCAAGACTTTTATTTTGCTTGCTAGAGCACTGTTCAGCTCTGGCTTATGGAGATGTGGGGGATTTGAACCTGGAACTGCTGGTGTCTCAGGCATGAAAATCTTTTTTTTTTCTTTTTAAAGATTTTATTTATTTATTAATGAGAAAGATAGGAGGGGAGAGAGAAAGAACCAGACATCACTCTGGTCCACGTGCTGCTGGGGACTGAACTCAGAATCTCATGTTTGAGACAAGGCTGATGCTTCATCCACTGCGCCACCTCCCGGACCACCATGAAAATCTTTTGTGTAACCACTGTACTGTCTCTCCTACTCACCCCAAAAACAAGATTTTATTATTATTATTATTATTTTTTTTACTTTTTCTTTTTCCAGCTTTTTGTCTGGGCTGAAATGACCATCTAGTTTCTGTGGTGATTTGGATGAGAGGAATTTATTTATTTAATTTCTTTATTGGGGGATTGATGCTTTACATTCAACAGTAAATACAATAGTTTGCACATGCATAACATTCCCCAGTTTCCCCCATAACAATACAACTCCCACTAGGTCCTCTCTCATCCTTTTTTGGGCCTGTATTCTCCCCACCCACCCACCCCAGAGTCTTTTACTTTGGTGCCATACGCCAACTCCAGAAAAACCAAGATTTTAAAGATCTCTTCTCCTGTTACACTACCACAGCTGCGTTTCTTTAAGGTCTAACATGCCCATGAATGAATCACATGAAAAGCAAATGTTGTTTTCTTGCTTAGTAACATATGTCTTCCTTGTATGATGCGCTCTTGAATTGGTACAGAAAATTAATTGAGCCAGAATGCCCCAAAATTCCTCCTCTGCCGTTCACGTCTCCTAAAGCTTAAGTCATTACACAAAGGCCTCTCTTTTGTGTTAGCTCGCTGCCACCACCTTCCTAAGCCTCATCCACCCTTGATCTGGGACCCAGGCCCTATTATCATCCTCTAGAAATCAGAGTCTGCCTTTCTGGTTATTTCTCTTTTCTGGAGAAGTTCTTGGGAGAATATTTTCAATACATGTTCAGGGTTACTGTTTCTCAATGATTAATTTTCCTACTTGTGAATCACAGAGGTGGCAGGGGTCAGGAGGTGACACACATGGTTGAACTCACACATTGCCATGTGCAAGCCCTCGTTCCTGACCTGCAGGGGGAACGCTTGGCAGGCAGCGAAGCAGGTCTGCAAGTGTCTTTCTCTCTGCCTTTCTACCACCTCCTGCCCTCTCATTTTCTCTGTCTTATCAAATGAAGTGGAAAAAAAAAAAAGAAAAAAAATGTCCACCAGGAGCAGTGGGTTTGTAGGGCTGGTACCAAGCTGAAGTGAAAATCTTGGTGGTGGTAATAATAATAATAATAATAATATTGGGGAGGCTTGGTGGTGGGACACCTGGTTGAGTGCATGTTACAGTGTGCAAGGAACCGGGTTCAAACCCCCAGTCCCCACCTGCAGGGGGAAAGCTTCACAAGTGGTGAAGCAGGGCTGCAGGTGTCTCTCTGTCTCTCACCCTCTCTATCTCCTTCCTCCTCTCAATTCCTGGATGTCTCTATCCAATAAATAAAGATAATTAAAAAAATTTTTTTTTAAAATTGGAGCTGGGTGGCGGCTCACTTGGTTGAGCACACACATTGCAGTGCACAAGGACCCAGGTTCGAGGCCCCAGTCCCCACCTGCAGAGGGAGAGCTTTACAAGTGGTGGAGCAGGGCTGCAGGTGTCTGTCTCTCTTCCTATCTCCCCTCCACTCTCAATATCTGTCTGTCTGTATCCAATGAATCTTTGTCTTATTTCTCCCTACAGCTCTCAGAGTTCTTGTTACTTTTATAGTGAACAAACTAATAAAATTAATTTTCAGAAAGAAATGACAAATTCTGAGACTAACAGCCCAATCTTGTGTAAAATGTGTTGCTGGTACAACAGAAATATTAGAATGGACGAGATTTAAGGACCTTTCAGTCAAGTGGATAAGAAGACAGAAAAGAAAAAAAAAAAAAGGCATGTAATCAGGATTTGGAAAAAGACCTTAAAATAAAGACAGCTCCTAAAGGTAGAAATAATGGAATTCTAAGGAAAGACATTCTTGGTGATGGAGAATCTGTCCTGGAATAAGCACCACAAGCACTGAGTCTTCAAAGCTCTTCTGAGATGCAGGCCAGACAATCTATATTTATTGATTATTGCACAGAGACAGAGAGAAATTGAGAGGGGGAGACACAGAGACACCTGCAGCCCTGCTTCACCATTCATGAAGCTTTCCCCCTGCAGGTGGGGGGGCCAGGGGCTTGAACCCACGTCCTTGCACATGGTAGCGTGTGTGCTTAACCAGGTGCGCCACCAGCTGGCCTGTATTTTAATATATTTTTTAAAGTTTTTTTTTAATTATTTATTTATTGGATAGAGACAGCCAGAAATTGAAAGGGACGGGTGGGGGGGGTGTCAGAGAGGGAGAGAGACAGAGAGACACCTGCAGCACTGCTTCACCACTCATGAAGCTTTCCCCCTGCAGGTGGAGACGGGGGGCTTGAACCTGGGTCCTTGCATATTGTCAAATGAGCATTCCATCAGGTGCACTACCTATTTGATATTTATAGTCTATAAATGGTGAGAACAGAGCTCGGCCAGAAAGAGTTATGGTTCTAAGGCTTTCCTCCTGTAAGCACACCGTGCTGGTGTCAGAGGTGCTGAGGTGAGCAAGCTGGAGAGAAGCAAAGGGCGTGTGCCCTGTGGTGCGCGGGGCTGAGAGCCCACCCTGCCCGGCAGAGACGGGGTGACAGACCACATCGCCTGTAGTGAGAGGTCCCTGCAGAGGGACAGACAGACCAGAGCATGCACAGCGTATTTGGATCCAGTTTCACTATACTGCAAAATCCCAGGTGGGATGCAGCAGAAAATAACATGTTTAGAGTGTGGCGGCCTGTTCTTAATTCTGGTGAGAACAATCAAATTGAAGAGCATTATAAACACAGCTACATCTGAGAACAATTAATCCAGGAACAGTTTATGCCTGGAGCCAATGCCAATTTTACATTGCTTTTGTGAGAACTGGAAGGAAAAAAAGATTTCAGGAAAAATGGTCCCATAGAAAGAAGTTATTTTTAAAAAATAATTTATTTTCTTTTTTAAAAATTATTTTTATTTGTTTATTGGATAGAGACTGCCAGACATGGAGAGGGAAGGGGGTGATGGAGGGAGAAAGAGACCTGTAACACTGCTTCACCACTCACAAAGCTTTCCCCCTGCAGGTGGGGACCGGGGCTTGAACCCAGATCCTTGCACATTATAATATGTGCACTCAACCAGGTGCACCACCACCTAGCCCCAAGAAGCACTTTTTAAAGTGTTCAACAAGGGCCAGGCGGTGGCACACCTGGTTCAGTGCACACATCACAGTGCGCAAGGACCCAGGTTCAAGCCCCTGGTTCCCACCTGCAGGGGGGAAAGCTTCATAAGTAGTGAAGCAGGGCTGCAGGTGTCTCTGTCTCCTCTACCCCTCTCAATTTCTCTGTCTCTATCCACTAATAAATAAATCAGTTAGGGAGTCGGGCGGTAGCACAGTGGGTTAAGCGCAAGTGGAGAAAAGCGCAAGGACCAGCGTAAGGATCCCGGTTCGAGCCCCCGGCTCCCCATATGCAGGGGAGTCGCTTCACAAGTGGTGAAGCAGGTCTGCAGGTGTCTATCTTTCTCTCCCCGTTTCTGTCTTCCCCTCCTCTCTCCATTTCTCTCTGTCCTATCCAACATCAATGACATCAATCATAACTACAACAATAAAAAAAAAAAAAACAAGAGCAACAAAAGGGAAAAAATAATAAATAGAAAATCAATTAATTAAAAAAGAGCTCATCAGGGTGGTCCTGCCTAGTACCTCTGTGCTGTAAAAATTACAGGCAGAACTCCAGACAGAACTTGGGTTTGTCTGAAATCTGACTGACTGAGTACGGGCTTCCAAGACCAGCTGAAGAGCTGGCACTCTGCAGCCGCAGAGGAGGAGGCTCACTGGAACCACACAGGACTTGCATGTGTGAGCTTCCACATCTAATCCCTGGCACGGCACATGCTTGCAGGAATGCTCTGGTTCCCTCTCTCAGATAGTCAGACAGAATTCTTCTGCATTCAAAAAGAAAAGCTGATAGGCTTTTGTCCTTTTCTGCCTCTGCCCGCAGTGGCTGTTCCTGTCTCCTCGGACCCTCCGACTGCTCAACGCTGGTGAACTAAGTTCAGCTGACAGAAAGTCAAGGCTGTGTTATTCAGGCTCCATACAAGTGCCAGGCTACAAATTGGAGGGCCCTGGAATGACATGTTGGTTCAGGGTTATCTGAGTGTCCCAGAATAAGCTTAAAATCAAACTAGACTTTAATTATCTTTATTTATTGGTAGAGACAGCCAGAAATTGAAAGGGTTAGGGGGTTAGGGTTCGGGTTATAGGGTGAGAGGGAGAGAGAGAGAGAGAGAGACCTGCAACACTGCTTCACTACTCACAAAGCTTTCCCTCTGCCGGTGGGAACCAGGGGTTTGAACCCCAGTCCTTGCACATTGTGACGTGTGCTCAACCAGGTGTACCACCACCCGGCCCTAACTGTATTACTTTAAAGTGTCTATTCAAGGATCTGGTTAAGTGCACACATTACAGTGCACAAGAACCTGGGCTCAAGACCCCGGTCGCTACCTGCAGGTATCTGTCTCTCTCTTCCCCTCCCATTTGGATTTCTGTGTCTGTATCTAACAAATAAAAAAATTAATATAAAATAAAACGTCTGTTCATTGTGTGTGAGAGAAGAAGGATGTGAGAGCGGCCGAGTGCTGTTGGGCTCTGGCAGGAAGGTGACGCAGGCGATTAAACCTTTGTCTCTGGGCCTCAGGCTTCTCATGCTAGAAGCCATCTCCCCAGCCCGAAAAGCAGACTTTAAAAAGCTTATCAAACCAGACTTCCTGAGCAGACGATCCCACCATTGTGTCCTGGAGCTCCACTTCCCCAGAATCCTACCCCACTAGGGAAAGAGAGAGGCAGGCTGGGAGTATGGATCCACCTGTCAACACCCATGTTCAGTGGGGAAGCAATTACAGAAGCCAGACCTTCCACCTTCTGCATCCCATAATGACCCTGGGTCCATACTCCCAGAGGGATAAAGAACAGGAAAGCTATCAGGGGAGGGGATGGGATACGGAGTTCTGGTGGTGGGAATTGTGTGGAGTTGTACCCCTCCTACCCTATTGTTTTTGTCAGTGTTTCCTTTTTATAAATAATTTTTTTTTAAAAAAAAAAGCTTATTAAAGCCAAAATTCTAAAACTCCCTCATAGGTAACACTTGAACTTTGATCATGGATTTATTTATTTTATCAGAGCACAGCTCAGCTCTGGCTTATATTGGTGCGGGGGGGGGGGGGGATTGAACCCAGGACACTGGAGCCTTAGGTGTGAGAGTCTCTTTGCAAAACCATTATGCTGTCTCCCCTGCCCACACTTGGACTTTGAAACTGTATTTGTGAGCACCTATAAAAACTGTGAAGCCACAGGTCCAAAGGTGGCTCTCTCTCTCTCTCTCTCTCTCTCTGCACTCTTTTTAAACTTTGTTAATTTTAACCAGAGCCCTGCTCAGCTCTGGTTTATGGTGGTGCAGAGGACTGAACCTGGGACTCTGCAGCCTCAGGCCTGAGTCTGTTTGCATCATCATTGAACTATCTACCCCTATGGATCATTTCCTTAATGGGTATTTGTGAATGGAGGTCCTGCGAGGAGAGGACTTTTGACTCATTGTACGTGACTGGAAGGGGGTGGGAATTATCTGGACGGCAGTAGTTATGGAAGCTAAATCTGTAGGGCTTGGGGGAGAGCATAATGGTTATGCAAAGAGATGCATGCCTGAGGCTCTAAAGTCCAGGGTTCAATCCTCAGCACCACCAGAAGCCAGAGCTGAGTAGTATTAATGGAAAAAAAAATGTGGGAAGATCTTGACAATTATTTCTGTGAGAGTCCCCATTATGCATCTTAACGGAAGGACTATTCTGTCTTATACTCAAGCACTAAAAGAATAGGATCAGGGGGCCAGGCAGTGGCACACCTGGTTGAGCACACTTTACAGTGCTCAAGGACCGAGGTTCGAGCCCCCAGTCCCCATTCGCAGGGGGGAAGCTTCACATGTGGTGAAGCAGGGCTGCAGGTGTCTGTCTTGTCTCTGTCACTCACTATCTCCCCCTCCGCTGCTTTCAATTTCTCTGTCTCTATCCAATAAAAAATAAGTAAAACTTCTTTTAAAAAAGCATACAATCAGGCAGAATAAAGGAGGGGTCAGAGCAATGGTTCAGCTGGGAGCGCATGGGACTGTCTGAGGCTTCTGGCTCAATATCTGGCACTGCCCATGCATAAGAATTAAATGATGTCTCAAACATATGCTTATGTTTATACCCACCTCTGTGTATATACGTGTTTATGTATGCATATGAAAAAGAGGAATCCAGGGAGGCGGGCGGCAGCGCAGGTGGCACAAAGCGCAGGGACCGGCGTAAGGATCCTGGTTCGAGCCCCCGGCTCCCCACCTGCAGGGGAGTCGCTTCACAGGCGGTGAAGCAGGTCTGCAGGTGTCTGTCTTTCTCTCCCCCTCTCTGTCTTCCCCTCCTCTCTCCATTTCTCTCTGTCCTATCCAACAAAGACAACAATAATAACAACAATAATAAGTACAACAAGGGCAGCAAAAGGGAATAAATAAATATTAAAAAAAAAAAGAGGAAGCCAGGAATTGAACCCAGAGACATCCCAGCACTGAGCTGAAGCATTAAAAATGAAAAAAAGAAGAAAAAAAAAGGACTAAAAAGATATAGGGAGAACATGCCTGGGTGGTGGCACACCTGGTTAAGTGCCCACATTACAGCGAGCAAGGACCTGGGTTCAAGCCCCTGGTCCCCACCTGCAGGGAGAAAGCTTCACGAGTGGTGCAACAGGGCTGCAGGTGTCTCTCTGTCTCTCTCTCTCTAGTTCCTCCTTTCTCTTTCAATTTCTTTATGCCTCGACCCAATAATAAATAAAGATTCAAAAGTACCAGCTTCTTCAAGACTAAAAAAGACTACTTTAGTCATTGCTTACCTAGGAAAGTGATAAAATATTAATTTTTTAAATCTAAAGAGGATTTTACTTTTTTTTCTGTGCAGATGTATAAAACTGAAGGGACTTAACCAATCTACTTATTTGAGCAGTTCTAGAATCAATAGAATCAGTAGATTCTAGAACTACTCAAATGAGCTTTCTCCAGATCTACGCAGACATCGCCCCCCAGTGGTCTTAAAATAGGATGGAAACTGCTCCTTTTAATTTGAACTTTTGTCCTATGGAATCTCTTGTTGGGATACTCACTCTGGCACCTTAGCTGTATTTCTATTTATTGCTTTGGTGTTTTATAATACCTCCAGTCATAAAACACTTTGGAAAAATATGAAATGCCGACTACAAAACAGAAATTCTTACTGAGTGTCAGGATCCATTGTGGTCAGGATCCCTCAGGTCCAATCATAATCGGAAGAATTGTGTAAGCTCAAGGACCCACGCAAGGATGCAGGTTCGAGTCCCCACTCCCCAGCTGCAGCAGGGCCGCTCACAAAAGCAGGTCTCCAGGTCTCTCTCTCTCTCTCTCTCTCCCTCTCTCTCCCTCCCTTCTCAATTTCTCTCTGTCCTATTGAATAAAATAGGAAGAAAAAAAAAGTCACTGGGAGCAGTAGATTCATAATGCTGGCACTCAGCCCCAGTGATAACCCTAGAGGTAATTAAAAAAAAAAAAAAGATGATGATGATGAAAGAGAAGAGAAGAATCTAGTGTTGGGTGGACTCATAAAATGCCAGGAGACCATTCCAGAAAATGATAATGTCTACATAGGCTTCGCCGGAAGGGGCAAGTCAATTTGCGAGATTCATCAGATGTACGTCTCCGCATGGAAGTGAGGTCGTGGAATGTCCCTTACCGTTCCACATATGTCTCGTCCAGGTTGTTGAAGCCTATTTTGGGGCTCCTGAGTTGATTCTGCACAGTCACGATATCATTGCTGTCCAAGGCCTGGTTCAGGAGTGCCACAGCAGACAGCATCTCCACTGCGATCGAGAGCTCCTCGTGGCCTAGGGAATTCTGTTGGGAAACATGAGGTGATGGATGTTTCCTGACCCACACACGCCCTTCATGTGATGGGGACTGAGGATGCACATTTCAAAGAAGCACAGAAAGCTAAAATGAGACGGTCTGGAGAAGCTGAGAGAAAAGGGGCATCTCTCTCTCTCTCTATCTCTGTATCGATCTATCTGTTGAGTGATAACTGATTTTAAAAAACGCATAGGCTCCAGGTGAACATTTACCTCCTTTCAGATTGTTTCACAACACACCCAGCACAAAAGAGCTAATGTCACCAGAACAATCCAGAGGGGAAAAAAAAAAAAAAAAGACTAGAAATTGAGGCAAGATGTTTCCAGAATTCAAACTATGCTAAAACACTGCAATATTCCAAACAGTATGGCACTGGAGGAAAGACAGACACAGATCAGTGGAAAAGGATTAGAGTCAAGAGAGAAATTTGCACAAATACAGGTAGTTGAGTATGGCAATGGAGTCAAAAATGTAAAAGGGGAAAACGTTCTTTTAAATAAATGGCTCACAGACAGAGGTGGAGAAACAAGAACAGAAGGGGAAACACAGAGCAGAACTCAGACTGGAGCTGGTGTGTTGCACCAAAGTCAAGGACTCAGGGGCTGGGGGGGGGGGGCTCAGGTCCTGGAACAGGATGGTGGAGGAGGACGTGGGGGGGGGGTTAGAGTGTGATGTGGGAAACTGAGAAGCATGACCCATGGACCAGCTACTGCATTTTACTGTTGACTGTCAACCATGAATCCCCCAATATAGTAAAAAAAAAAAAAAAGGTCTGGGAAAACAGGATCACCATGTGCTGAAGATATAAAAATATATAACAAAAACAGAAAATGAAGCCATCTCTCCTAGAATCGCCCACCCAGTTTACAGGTGAATTGTGACAGGAATTATTTCATAGAGCTAAGTAACCCGCTTCCACATTACAGATGATTCATAATCATAATTTCAAATTGTCGTTCATGTGTTCTTCCGGATTTTATTCCAATTTCTTTTAAAATATTACTTATGGGCACAGTTCCATTTTCCTTGACATAGTTTATTTGCTACAAGATTACACAAAATGATGTTGACATGGTGGTGCATATTTCATACTCCAGGTCACCTGTTCCGCTTTGGGACGTGGCAGGAACGTGGTTGGCCATGTTTCCTGAACTGTGTTTAGGGGCAGGGAAGTGGCTCCCGGCTTTTCCTTTGATGACCATGTTGGGGACTGGGTGAACTGAAGTCACCGCGTACAATGCAGTGAACGCCTGCACTCCCTTGGCTGATTCCTATTTCTAGCTACTGACAGCCTGCAGACTCCATCTTGTCACGTGACGAAGTCAGATGCTGGGACACTGTGAGGGTGTGAGGGAACGGTGTAGCACAGCGAATGCTCTTTGCTTTGGGATAAGGTAAGAAAAGAGGGGGAACTGCACAAAAGAATGAATCCAAGTCTCTAAGACAAGAGTGCTGATTCTAGGTCCAAGAGTCTAATCGAACTCACACTTTCCTAATAGGGTAGACACGTCTAAACGTACTACGAGGCCCAGGGGTCTGCAGAAACGTGAGGCAAAGCCAGTCAGTAAAACCAGAAAGACTCTCTGGATCTGTATAATCTAGATATGGTTTGTTTATACATTATATCGTACATTGCAGAACACTGCCCACACCCCCAGCTCTTCTTTTCTATTTAACCAGTTTATACTGACTGGGCCAATTTCAACAGGGATATACTTTCCCATCATTTTGAAGAAACTTCTTTTGTTTTGTTTTTGCTCCAGGGTTATTGCTGGGGCTCGGTGCCCACACTACAAATCCACTGCTCCTGGTGGCCATTTTTCCATTTTTGTTGCCCTTGTTATCGTTGTTGTTGTTATTGTTGTCATTGTTGTTGCACAGGACAGAGAGAAATGGAGAGAGGAGGAGAAGACAGAGAGGGGGAGAGAAAGACACCTGCAGACCTGCTTCACCGCCTGTGAAGCGATCCCCCCTGCAGGTGGGGGGAGGGAGCCGGGGACTCGAACCGGGATCCGTGTGCAGGTCCTTGTGTTTTGTGCCATGTGTGCTTAACCCACTAAGCTACCACCTGGCTCCCCTTGAAGAAGCCTTTTAAAAGGAGCTTGGAAACAAAATATGAAAAGCTTCCAATGGAGAGATTGTGGATTCAGAACTCTGGTGGTGGGGACAGTGTGGAGTTGTAATTTTGTGAATCTATATTAAGTCAATAATAAAATAAAGGGTAAATTCAGGTCTCTGCGTTCTATCCACCTTTCCTGCAAAGCCTGCGTGCACTCACTCACTCACGTGAGCATCTCTGTAACAGAGCCACCCCCCCCCCCCCCGACTTACCGTGGTGCTCTGTTTCTGAAGGTGGGAGAGTTCATTCTGATACATCACAGCAGCGAAGGGGTAAACCACAGGCAGCTGAGCCTCCGGTTTCTTCAGTGCAAGGAGAGTGCTCTCAGGGTCCCCTTCCCGGAGGACAGCATTGATGTGGTCCACTGCGGCCAGCCCTGAGGGTGGGGGTTCGCATCTCATCAGAATATCTGCCTTCCCAAACACGGCTGCCTGGCCCACTCGCCAGGGATTATCACCCAAGTCCTTGTTACTCCCTCAGTTTACTGCACTGTATTTTATTTTGCCTCCAGGCTTATCGCTGGGGCTCAGTGCCTGCACTATGAATCCACTGCTCCTGGTGTCCTTTTGCCTTTTCCATTTTATTGGATAGGACAGAGAGAAATTAAGAGGGGAAGGAGAGGCAGAGAGGGAAAGAGGAACATAGACATCTGCAGACTTGCTTTACCACTTGTGAAACTTCCCCTCTATAGGTGGGGAGCTGTGGGCTCAAACCCAGATCCTTGTACAGGTCCTTGCACTTAGTACTATGTGCACTTAACTGGGCGCGACACAGCTCGGCTTCTAAGGACAGGGCCTTTCTGCATAACCACGGTGTCATCTCCCCACTTTCTCTCTCTCTCTCTCTCTCTCTCAAATTTTACTTATTACTGGATAGAGACAGAGAGAAATTGAGAGAGGAGGAGATAGAGAGGGAGAGAGGGAGAGAGAGGCATCTGCAGCCCTGCTTCACCACTCATGAAGCTTTCCCCCCTGCAGGTGGAGACCAGGGGCTTGAACCTGGGTCCTTGTGCACTGTAATGTGTGAGCTTAACCAGATGCACCACTGCCTGGCCCCTAACACTTATGTTCTCTAAAGTGTTCTTTTAAGAAATAAATAACTTTGGGTATATATGTTAAACACTATAAAATTCAGGGAACTTTATTTAACAAGAGCAAAGCCCTTGTTTGTAAAATATCCTTCCATTATGTGACCTTAAGGTGTATGGCCTCGCCCAGTGGCAAGGCTCCCACTAAAAGACCTGTGTTTTAGTGCCCAACTGAGTTGGGAACAGCAGATTCAGCACAACATGGGGCAGAAGAAATGGACATGCTGTGATGAGGCCTGCCACGCGGCCATGAGCAAAGCAGACAGAATGAGCAGGTGTGTCCCGACTTAGGAGACCCTAGGGCAGCAGGCACAGACAGGCCTACAGCCTGCTAGCACTCCTCGCGGGTCAGGCTCCCCAGCTTGTAGTCTTATCATGGCTGGGATGAAGGATACCACTTCTAACAGACGACAAAGGCCAACCCTAGTTATACCCAAAAGAAGCTACACTTAGTAACTGTTCTACTAAGAGGATTCAGTAATAGGAAATAGTCAGAATTAATGTGATCTTTCAAACCGCCCGTTTGGAAAACTTATCCTAAAAGACCCTAAGAACTAAATAAAATAAAATAAAATAAAATAAAATAAAATAAAATAAAATTCCTATTCTTAGAACATTACAAAAAAAAAGATGTTCGATGGGGGCCGGGTGGTGGCACACCCACCTACAGGGGGAAAGTTTCATGAGTGGTGAAGTGGGGCTGCAGATGTCTCTCTGCCTCTCTACGCCCCCTTCCCTCTTGATTTCTGTTTATATCTAGTAAATAAATTAAAAAATGGAGTTGGAGAGTAGAGAATTATCAGAAAATCATATCCTTAAATGACTTTAAATGAGCCTTTTCTTCTTTAAAAAGTGTAACCACTCATCTACACCCTGCATTTAAAATAACTGTTGGTCATAACCTTAAAGAGAATATATCATAGAATGAATAAAGGACACACACCAAATCCTACTACATTAAAAGCGAAATGAAGACCAGGGATTCAGTCAGTACCTAGCACCAACCTAAGCCAGAGCTGAGCAGGGAGCTAGTAAAAGAATGATTAAGTGATCATAGTTCCAACAAAGCCAAAGACTATGACAACAGATTAAGTGGCATTCCGTCAAAAACGTCACTTCTGTCACGATCATGGCTAAGATATAGAAAGGTTAGTGTTTTACTGTTGCCTACACATTTGGTGCACCACCACTTGGCCCTTCCGGGAAAAATCTTGTTAAGTAGCTATACTTACATATTTGCTATACTTACATATATATTGCTTCTTTCTTTCACCTCCCTCCCCTCCCTCCCTCCCTCCCTCCCTTCCTCCCTCCCTTCCTCCCTTCCTTCCTTCCTTCTTTCCTTCCTTCCTTCTCTTTTTTAATTAGAACACTGCTCAGCTGTAGCCTATTGTCATAACAGGATTGATTTTCAGATAGCGGGTGTCTCAGGTATGAAAGCCATTTTTTTTAAATGCGTTTTTATTTCTTTATGAATGGCAGTGTGTTGGGGGGAGGTGGGGGTGGGGCAGGGCGCCACAGCGCACAGGATGGCACTCAGGGCCTCATGCCTGCAAGCCAGGATGGCACTCAGGGCCTCATGCCTGCAAGCCAGGATGGCACTCAGGGCCTCATGCCTGCAAGCCCAAAGGCCACTTATGTTCCAGACGCGTCTGTTCCCCTTGTCCTCCTTATAGTCTTCACTACTTATTAATGTATTCATTTAACCACCAGGGTTACCACTAGGGTTTGGTGCCTGTACAGCTCAACTGCTCTCTGCTGCCATTTTCCCCTTTTCTTTTCTTTTCTTTTCTTTTCTTTTCTTTTTTCTTTTCTTTTCTTATCTTTTCTTTTCTTTCTTTCCTTCCTTCCTTCCTTCCTTCCTTCCTTCCTTCCTTTCTTTCTTTCTTTCTTTCTTTCTTTCTTTCTTTCTTTCTTTCTTTCTTTCTTTCTTTCTCTTTTGGCTCCAGGGTTATTGCTGGGGCTCAGTGCCTGCACTAGGAATCCACTGCTCCTGGAGCTATTTTTTCCTTTTTTGCTGTCCTTGTTGTTTATCATTGCTATTGTTATTATTATTTGTTGTTAGTACTATCATTGTTGTTGGATAGGACAGAGAGAAATGGAGGGGGAGACAGGGAGGGGGAGAAGAAAGACAGACACCTGCAGACCTGCTTCACCGCCTGTGAAGCGACTCCCCTGCAGGTGGGGAGCCAGGGGCTCGAACTGGGATCCTTAAGCCGATGCTTGTACTTCACGCCATGTGCGCTTAACCCGCTGAGCCACGATCCAATGCCCTTCCCTTTTCTTTTTAACAGAGAGGTAGAGAAAGAAAGCAGAGGCAGAGAGGAAGACAGACACCTGCCGCATTGCTCCACTACTCATGAAGCTTCCCCTGCAGGTGGGGCTAAGGGATCCTTAAGGTGTTTGCGGTGCGGGCTGTAGCACCTCCTGCCCTCCCAGTCTATATCAGGGACGGGACTGTCATCTCACTGACTGAATACGCTTTAGAGGTGTCTTGCTTTTTTTCTTTTTTATTTCAAGACGGCCTTTAGCTGTGGACTGTAATTTTTCTGATGGGGAGAGAAACTTCAGAATAATCATGGCTATACATTTGTAGACACCGAGTAGAGCAGCTCTGTCCACAATTTCAGCTGCCTATATGTTCGCATGAATCATCTTATGCATTTTATTTAAAAATGGAAAAGATAAGTTGAGCCAATCTGGCACTAAACTTGTGGTCAGGAAATGATATCATTGAGAAAAGCATTAAAGCATTTCTGCACGGCGTTTTTTTTTTAACTTGAAAAGAAATCTTTTTTAGCAGTTATAAACATTTCAAAAATAAAAGATGGTAGAAGCCTATAGAGCCTTTGTCTCCCTATGCTCAGATGTCTCGCTGGCAATAGTAATTCCTTCCTGTAATTCATTTCTGTTGAGTCCAATGAAATTCTCAGCTTTCAAACAGAGCAAAGAGAGGAACTGAACATGGTGTTTCATGTCCAAGGCTTAGTAACCATAAAACAGTAAGAATACACCCTCCAAATGTTCAAGGTGTTCCCTTCCTCAAGAAAAAGAGTCGCCCCAGTGCTCTTAGCAGCTGTGTGTAAGAGGTAAGCTTTCAGGTGCATTTACTGCGGACTCCTAGCCATTTACAGGAGCCGCCTTGACTTCTGTTTCAATTCCTTCCTGCTGGCAAATGTGTGTTTCCTTGTTTCCTTGAAGGTACTAGAGCAACACAGAGAAGCCAAAGCTCATTTAGGAGATTAAAATGAGGGCAAGGCTTCAGGACTGCAGTAATCTGTGTACACTTCTGGACTGAGTGTCAAAGAGGGTTTTTTTTTTTTTAACATGTATTGCTGTTATTATTTGGACAGAGACAAAAGAGAAGTTGAGAAGAAAGGGGAGACAGAAAGGAAGACAGGAGGAAAAAGACATCTCTTCTCTATAGGTGGAGACTGGGTCTTGAACCCGAGTCCTTAACTCACTGTAACGTGTGCACTCAATCAGGTGTGCCACCATCTGTGCCCTACATGCTTTATAAAAGGGGCTGGGAGTCCGGCGGTAGCGCAGTGGGTTAAGTGCATGTGGTGCAAAGCGCAAGGACCGGCTTAAGGATCCCCAGATCCCCACCTGCAGGGGAGTCGCTTCGCAGGCGGTGCAGCAGGTCTGCAGGTGTCTGTCTTTCTCTCCCCCTCTCTGTCTTCCCCTCTGTTGGGTAGTATGCCACCTCCCCCTGGCTTCTGCTTAACCATATGCCTATATAGGGATAGATTTAATCCCATTCAAAGCTTTGGTCTATTTACATAAATCACTTTTACATAAAGCACTCCCTCCAGGGCATTGGTGGTTCAGTGATAGGATTCTCGCCTGCTCCACCCCCTCCTTGTCACACTCTGATTTTCACCGTCACTTTTCTCTCCACCCTCTCTATATCACATCCTGTTTCCACCCTACTTGGAGAGTATAAAAACAGCTGCTCTTCTGATTAAAGACACTTGGAAATTGCTTTCCGGCTCCGAGAGTTCCAGAGTGTATCTCCTGCGGAAGTTGGTGCAGCACGAGTTCCTGATCCCTCTCCCATGCAGCAGCCTAGATCGGCTCCAGTTGAGTTCTCTCCAAGCCAGAGAGCACTAGCTCGGGAAGAAGTACCCTCAGGCTATCCCGGCACCCCTCCTCTCTCCCTTTTTCTCTGTCCTATCCAACAACAGCAATAACAACAACAATAACCACAACAATAAAACAACAAGGACAACAAAAGGGAATAAATAAATAAATAAATAAAGGACTGGAGAGACAACATAATGGTTATGCAAAACACTTTTATGCCTGGGGACTGGGTGGTAGTGCAGTGGGTTAAGCGCAGGTGGCACAAAGCACAAGGACTCCTATAAGGATCATGGTTTGAGCCCCCGGCTCCCCACCTGCAGGGGAGTCGCTTCACAGGTGGTGAAGCAGGTCTGCAGGTGTCTGTCTTTCTCTCCCCCTCTCTCCATTTCTCTCTGTCCTGTCCAACAATGACGACGTCAATAATAACTATAGCAATAAAACAACAAGGGCAACAAAAAGGAATAAATAAATAAATATGAAAGAAATTATATAAAAAAATAAAATGGCCTAAGGGTTCTTTCATGTATTAACTTTTTGCCATACAGATAGGTTGTTTAGACTGACCTGGGGAAAATTAATATAAGACCGAATTTCCGACTCTCTCGAGCAGAGGGGAGAAGGCTGCGGCAGGAACACAGCTCGGCTCGCACCTGCTCCCTTGAGCGGCTCGACGTTCTTGTTGCCTATGGTCGCACAGAGGAAGCGAGCACCAAGCCGAACTAAGCCGTCTGCCTCCAGGAGGCTTAGGGACACGGCAACCCGAGTGCTTCCTCGCGATTTTATCTTCCCTGGGAAGTCTCACTCGCTAGCAGTGGCGCTACAGAAGCCGTGAGGAGGATTCCTGAGAACTACAGACTACTGAACTGATCAGGAGCACAGGCCTCAGGGCCGGGCAGTGGTGCACCTGGCGGAGCGTACATGTTACAACGGGCAAGGACCTGCGTTCGAGCCCCTGGTCCCCACCTGCAGAGGAAAGCTTCACAAGTGGTGAAGCAGGGCTGCAGGTGCCTCTCTCTCCCTCTCTATCTCCCCCTACTGTCTCAGTTTCTGGCTGCCTTTACCCAATAAATAAAGATAATAAAAAATTTTTTTTAAAGAGTGGAGGCATCAATAATACCTGTTACAATACCAAGAGAATGTCCCCACATAATTATAGGCAAGAAATGACTTTTTAAAATTATTTGTTGCGTAGAGACAGCTAGAAATCATGACAGAGGGAGAGAAAGACAGGGAGAGAGACAGAGGGACACCCGCAGCCCCGTCTCAGCACTCGTGAAGCTCTCCCCTTGCAAGTGGGGACCAGGGCCTTGAACCCGAATCCTCGTGCACGGCAGTGTGAGTGCTTAGCCCGGTGCGCCTCCACCTGGCCCTGAGAAACGGCCTTTTCCTTAAGACATGATCTTTCTACTGAATAACCTTCCCTGGCAGCTCAGTAGAGCTATGAGGAAACATGAAGGTACAACTAGTGACTACGGAATAGTCACAGATACTTTGGGGAGTGAGGGGTAACACCACCAAAAAATACAAGTTTGACCGGGCGCATTTAGATGGTGATGCTTCAAGATTAGGGCAGATCAAGTGTGGCAGTCTGACAGGAACCCAAGCTCGGATGCTCTGCTGGGATCCTGGCCAGGAAGCTGTGTGTGTGTCTCACACATTTCTGTGCACATCAGAGACCACCCACTACTTACTGTTGACGGAATCCACATTGTCCTGAATCTCTGTTTGTGTCAGCAGCTCTTCATATGCGTCTCTTTCTTCTTCAGAAACACAGTTATTCTGCAAGACAAAGACTTCCCTGATTCTTTTGGCTAAATGCCAAATGTCCCAGATCTTGATATGCAAAAGTGGAAAAAACCGTTCACTAGTATTTACCTGAAAACCGTTCACTAGTATTTACCTGAATTCACTATAAGCATTTAAGACCTTGCTTTATACAGGGCTCGGGGCTGCCAAACACCCAGCAAGGATTAAGGAGGTGAACAAGTGCAGTGGCTCTCAGCAGAGGACTGTCTATTTCCAACTCGGACACCATCTCCCCAGACAATGTCTTTAACCCACCTGTATGTTAGCTGTCGGGCTCAGGCAAAAATTAATAAAGTCATGGGCCTCTTGGAACAGACCTAAAACAGACTTCTTAGCTCCTTCCAATATGAAGACCCCAAGTCTCATCTGCTCTATTCTCACCTTTAGGTTCCTGACTATTAAACAAATTGTTCTGCTTTATATCTTACTGCTTTTCAGCCACCAAGTTGCAGATAATACCAACACTCCCTCTTGACTTCCCTGGGCAGACGCCCTCACCCATGTGTCCTGGAGCCTCCCCTCCCCAGAGCCCTGCCCCACTAGGGACAGACAGACACAGGCTGGGGGTGTGGATCCACCTGCCAACACCCATGTCCAGCGGAGGAGAAGCAATGACAGAAGCAGAACTCCCACCTTCCGCTCCCCATAAAGAATTCTGGCCCATCGTCCCAGAGGGATAAAGAACAGGGAAGCTTCCAATGGAGGGGATGGGACACAGAACTCTCATGGTGGGAACTGTATGAAATTGTACCCAGGATAGAGCCCCTGATCCCCACTTGCAGGGTGAAAGCTTTGTGAGTGGTGAAGTAGGGCTGCAGATGTCTCTCTGTCTGTCCCCCTCTCTATCACCCCCATCCCTCTCAATTCTCTCTATCTCTATCCAATAATTAATTTAATTTAAAAATGAAGATGTTTTCTTTCCTGGCACAGAAACCACCACAGTCCTTGTGCACTGTGATGTGTGTGCACTTAACCAGGTGTGCCAGCCTAGCCCCATAAACTAACTTTCTTCCTTTCTTTCTTTCTTTCTTTCTTTCTTTCTTTCTTTCTTTCTTTCTTTCTCTCTCTCTCTCTCTCTCCTTCTTTCTTTCTTTCTTTCTTTCTTTCTTTCTTTCTTTCTCTCTCTTTCTTTCTTTCTTTCTTTCTTTCTTTCTTTCTTTCTTTCTTTCTTTCTTTCTTTCTTTCTTTCTTTCTTTCTTTCTTCTTTTACCAGAGCATTGATCAGCTCTGGTTTATGGTGGTGCAGGGGAGTGAACCAGGGACTTAGCTTCGAAGCCTCCGGCATGACAGTCTGTCTGCATAAACACTACGCTACCTTCTTTCTCTCTCTGCTCAGCTCTGGTTTATGGTGGCTCAGGTGATTGAACCTGGGACTCCAGAGCCTCAGGCATGAGAGACTCTTTGCACAGCCATTACACTACCTAGCCCCACCAAAACACCTTCATGTACACGAGGACAAATTAGTGGGAATGTATGAGGAGAGAGGACTTAAAACAGCCTCTGAGGCCCTTACAGACTTTTACTAAGAAGCCTAAGGGCAGCTAAGCTGACCTGAGATCTGCTGGTACTGCCTAGTGAGAGAAGGGCTTTACTGCTGTTCCTTCCTGGTAAGTGTCAAGTTTCAAAGTGACCTTCAGTTTCAGTCCTGCAGCCCGTAACATTCATCACCAAAGGGAGCCGGCTCTCTTACTTGATCTTCTCTCTCTTTTTAAAAATTTTTTAAATATATTTATTTAGTCCCTTTTGTTGTTTTTGTTGTTTTATTGTTGTAGTTATTATTGAAGTCATTGCTGTTGGATAGGACAGAGAGAAATGGAGAGAGGAGGGGAAGACAGAGAGGAGGAGAGAAAGACAGACACCTGCAGACCTGCTTCACAGCCTGTGAAGCGACTCCCCTGCAGGTGGGGAGCCGGGGCCTCGAACCGGGATCCTTAAGCCGGGCCTAGCATTTTGCACCACGTGCACTTAACCTGCTGCGCTACCGCCCGACTTCCGGTCTTCTCTGAAAGTTTACCCAGACCCACTGCCCAAAGATGCAGACACCAAGACTGGTCGATGACTCTGAACACCGAGACAGACAGAGCAAAGCACAACACGTGCTTCCTGCTATCTCGCTACCCGGGGTCGAGTTAAATACCTTCTGTCGTGCATTCTCCTCTTTGTGTCTTTTGGCTTTCCAGAGTTCTTCCTGATAGTTTTGTGCAAGGCTGTCATCCACAGAAGTCAAAACTGCATTTGGGTTCCTTAGTGTTACAATGGTCTGCTCTGCTAGGCCTTTCTCAACAGCTTCGTTGATGGCTATCACTGCGGCGTGCACTGAAAAGAGAGAAGTCAGTCAGCAGATGTTAGGAATACGGACACTGCAGATGCTCTCCAGTTCTCCTTCCTTCTCCGCCTTCCAGTAAGCAGACACACAGAGGTGCACCATGGGACAGCCTCTGACAACCAGCCAGCCCGCCTCATGTCTTCTCCCGGCATCTGTAAAGCATCCCTGTTCCTCCACTCACTGTGCACTGAGTGGCTACCATGAACTGAGTGTATGAGCCCCTGGGTGACATGGTCACTCTGCTCTGTGCTGTTTCCATCAGATGCCTGTGATTTAGGTGAAGGACTTGAAGTAAGCTACTTGACCGCTACGAGGAGAGGATGGAGGAAGCAGAGGACTATTTTGGAGAGAGAAGGTATTGCCAGAAGATCTGAATTCCTATTTCTGGTTATCTGTAGTCCCAGATGTTCACTACTTGGTCATACTCTGACATGCTTACATTAACCACTTGCTACATGAACAATAAACATTTTCAGGGCCCTTAAATTCACTCCTAAATATTTAGTTTCTTGGAAACAAGTTTGGCAAATCAAGTGTCGTACGAAAGTGAAGGTTCGATTCTAAATCAGCATAGTTTTTATGAGGAAGCAAAGGAGAGGCCAGAAAACTGCGCTCGCATCTGTCATGCCGGGGATCAGAACTGGGCCCCTACACAGACAAGCTGTGCACTCTACCTGCTGAATCAGTCCCCCAGACATGAGGTCAGAGTTTTGTGGGGTTTTTAGAATTTTATTTATTTATTATTGGATAAAGACAGAGAGAAATTGAGAGGCGAGGGGGTGATAGAGAGAGAGAGAGACACCTGCAGCCCTGCTTCACCAATTGCGAAGATTTCCCCCTACAGGTGGGGTCCAGGGGCTTGAACTCTGGTCCTTACACACTGTGATGTGTGTGTAACCAGGTGCACCACTGCCTGACCCCACCTGATTTTCAACAGACTTACATGCAGCTTCATCCACAGACAGCTCATTAGCCAGAATGCCGCCGATTTTGCTGAATGATGGCATCTGTATCCCGTATCTTTCAAGTTCTTTTCTCATATTACTAATTTCCTCCTCTGTTAAAGAACAAAAAGGAATCAAAGAGAGGTACAAAGACAAAGGCATAAATGTGTACATTCAGGTTGAGAAATGTCTTCAGTCCGGGGTATGTGTGGTGGTGGTGGGGAGGTGTATTTATAAACTAGAAACGTTAGTGAGAACTCATATAGGCCAGTATAATCTGCTTAAGTATAAACAAGCTAGGGGACTTTCTTCTGCTCCTTTTTTTTTTTTTTAAAGTTTTTCTTTTTCTTTTTTTACTAGAGCACTGCTCAGCTCTGGCTTGTGGTGGTGCAAGGGATTGAACCTGGGACTTTAGAGCCTCAGGCATGAGAGTCTCTTTCCATAACCATTATGCTATCTACCCCCGCCCCGTAACTTCCTTCTCTGATTAATATAGAAGAAAAAGGGAAATAAAGACAAGATAAAAAAAAAAAAAGGGCACATTTTCTCAGTCACCATGTTGTAGAAAGTTGTCAAAGTAATGCACAGTACCTGTGAAGTCTACTTTGCCCAACAAATCCTGAATCTGGGGTGCTATTCCTAGTTTGAACAGGTATAAACTGAAAGAGAAAACATCAGAAAGTCCATCATCACAAATCTCATCACAAATCTCAATGATTACACATCATCACAAATCTCAAGGATTACACACTCTGTGTTGTTTAGCCAATCAGCTTCAGTCTCTGATGGAACCAGGGCTAAGTCCAAGTCCAAATTTCCAGAAAGGATCTTCCATAGATGGTAACTCTTCCATAGGGTGACTAAACACTATCCATTCGAATTTTTTTCAATTTACTATCTTTATTTGTTGGTTAGAGACAGCCAGAAATCAAGAGGGCAAGGGGAGATAGAGAGGGAGAGACAGAGAGACACCTGCAGCCCTGCTTCACTACTCACAAAGATTTCCCCCTGCAGGTGGAGACCAGGGGCTTCAACCTGGGTTCGCGCACATTGCAGCATGTGCGCTCAGCCAGTTGCGTTACCCCGCTATTGAGAGTCATCGAGAACAGCTATGAACAGAAGTTAACAAAATGCAATAAACATGTTTCTAGCAATTTGTTATAGGATTCTTACTTTGCCGAAAATATAGTTCATGTATTGTTTTTTTCCCCCCAATAAGTTTTGTTTTTCTCTAAGTACCCTCTAGTAGCTATTTCAGATTTTCCAAACCAATAAATAGATGAAATAGAGTGATGAGATTATCAGTGGAAAGGTTTATGGGCAAGATAAACCAGACAGTAGGTGGGCTACGAAGCAGAAGACAGAGAAAAAAATATAGATGCATGTAGAGTTGCCCTGGTGTTTGAGACTTGCTGTCTGCCTTTTGCTGATCACAGCTTCCTATGACAGCTGACAGCTGAAGGGAGACTTGCGGAAAGAAAGGTACTGGGCCCCTCCTTACAGGCTGAGCCTCCCTGTGGAGTCCTTCGCTGTCATAAGCTGTCTTAGTATGCCGTTCTCAGCACCTATACCTTCTGCCCTATGTCAGGAAGCTCAGCTTGTCCAGCCAGTCCTTGTCTACTGTCTCTGTTTGGAGCAAGCAGAAAGCTCTGAGCCCTGGTACACCACGAGTGGGCTTGGAGGGTTACAGTGTTCTGCTGTCTTGTTTCTCGGATCATTCAATCCTCTGGGCTGGCTCTCTAGCAGGAGGTGCTAACATTTCTGGTCAATGAAAATGTTGTGTGTGAGAGAGAGATGCAGCAATTTACCCATCAACCCTTTGTTTCTCACTCATTTACTTAATGACTGTTTGTAGGATACCCACTATATGTAAAAAATATATATCTTCCTCTACCGTGCCATCCTTAAATGGAAGGTGTTTAGGCAGCCAGAGAACAGGGTTTCTTGCTATTGCGAACTAGAACACTTGTGCTAAACAAGAGAGTTCCTTAACCCATACGGTAGTACAAAGATTAGGTCACAACACCCCCCCCCCCCCCATCGTTATATTGGGCAAAGAATGTCTGACACCAGAACAGCGTTTCTTGCTATTACACACTAGAATACTTATGCTAAACAAGAGAGTTCCTTAACCCATGTGGTAGTACAAAGATTAGGTCACAACCCCCATCCCCATCATTATATTGGGCAAAGAATGTCTGACAGCACAGTTATTGATGCATGAGTACAACTTCTCATCTCCCATGACAGGTGCCTACACACTACTCCGGCCACCAACTCAAATCTCTCTTCACCCTCACGTCCCGGGTGTGTGACACACACCCCACCATACACCTCCCGTAGTCCAGAGTCTTCTGATTTGCAGACAGAAAGTGATGACTTCTTCCCTGTTGCTTGTAATACTGACAGGAACTTCACGATAAGTCCACAGTCTGGCCCAACTAAGAGTTACCACTAGGTGGTGCTGAGAAATTATCATAGAAGGACGGATCTACTTTTCCACTTGATTTTTTAAATCAGATTTTCTGAAGGTGGTGTCGGATCCAGTGGGAATCTTGGTGGCACCTCCCCAAGCGGTCGTTGTTCAAAGGGGTCTAACAGCTGCTCTCTGTTTGGCTTTCACTGTCAGCATTATCTCTGACATTTGAACTGCTAACTTGGAAACCCTTCACATTTCACGTGTGTCAGAATTTTCTACCAGATATCTGTGTGTGGAGGTGCTGCCAAGAGAACTACTCAGATGTACCTGCCCAGCACCCCCAGGATGGAAGGAATCTGCTCATATTCGAATGAGGCCACGCACTGTCTGAAGCAAACTGAAGAAGAAAAGACATTTTCTTGTAGCTCTTCAAGGCTGAAGAGATAAATCTTAAATTTATTTTTGACTAAAAGAAAGCATTTATAAAAGAATACAGTGGCCAAGTACAATTTCTTAAGACATATCCTTAGGGATATACTCGCAAGGTATCAAACTATTTTAAAAACAAGGACTTAGCCGTTCTCATAAAAATATAATAAAATATAATATAATAAGGCGGTAGCGCAGCAGGTTAAGCTTAAGTGGCGCAAAGCACCAAGGACCGGCGTAAGGATCCTGGTTCGAGCCCCCGGCTCCCCACCTGCAGGGGAGTCGCTTCACAGGCGGTGAAGCAGGTCTGCAGGTGTCTGTCTTTCTCTCCCCCTCTCTGTCTTCTCCTCCTCTCTCCATTTCTCTCTGTCCTAGCCAACAACGACGACATTAACAATAGCTACAACAATAAAACAAAAAGGGCAACAAAAGGAAATAAATAAACAAATATTTTTAAAAAAGAATTTAGTTTAACTGAACCAATTAAAGATACATATATAAAAAAAAGACTGCAAACTCAGGGCCAGGCAGAGGCACACCTGGTTAAGCGCACACATTACAACGCACAAGGACCCAGGTTCAAGCTCTGCAAGCCCACCTGCATGGGAAAAGCTTCAGGAGCGGCGAAGCAGGGCTGCAGGTGTCTCTCTGTCTCTCTCCCTCTCTCTATCTCTCCATCCCCCTCTCAATTTCTCCGTCTCTATCCAATAATAAATAAAGAAACATAAAAATGAAAACCACGGGGAGTCGGGCGGTAGCTCAGCGGGTTAAGTGTAGGTGGCACAAAGCGCAAGGACCGGCATAGGGATCCCAGTTCGAGCCCCTGGCTCCCCACCTGCAGGGGAGTCGCTTCACAGGCAGTGAAGCAGGTCTGCAGGTGTCTGTCTTTCTCTCCCTCTCTCTGTCTGCCCCTCCTCTCTCCATTTCTCTCTGTCCTATCCAACAATGATGACAACAATAATAATAACTACAACAAAAATAAAAACAAGGGCAACAAAAGAGAAAATAAATAAATATTTAAAAAAAAGAAAACCACAAACTCTTGGGTGAGGCACATATCATAATAGTCATGCAAAGAGACTCTCATGCCTGAGGCTCCGAAGTCCCACGTTCAATCCCCTGCACCACCATAAGCCAGAGCTGAGCAGCTGCTCTGGTAAGAGACAAACTGTAGAGGCCTTGCATTGGGATTGCTGGGGGTAAGACACTATGTGAGGGAGTCAGACTTGGTTTCCGGCCACAAGGAGCTTAGACTCTGACTGGACAGAAAGGCAGGACCCCGGGACTAAGTTGAACGAGGAAGAGGAGGGGGAAGAACTTTGGACAAGAAGTTGTTTGGAAGATAAAGTGCAACAGTCGCACCTGACCTGCATCTCAAATGCTCCCATCGCTAGGAATCTCCTCTGAGGACAGAGAGCTACACCCTGTCCTTTGGGCTAAGGAACTGTAAGCGGCTCACCTAGAAATGCAAACATGTTCTCTCCCAGAGATACCATCCAGCTGGTAAAGGGAAAGGAGTCTAGGGGGTGCAGTAATGAGTTGAAGAAAGTTATGCCGTCAGTGCCTGAGGAACTAGCTCACAGGTGACCTGCTAAGGGAGACGCCACCTGCCTGTGTGGGGGAAGCGGGCAGAGAAAGTCTCCTTGGTGAGGCGGACGGGTGCACAGCACAGCTACTCAGCCACCAGTGCACACACTGCACTCAACTTTAGTTTATTCTATTTACTCATCTATTTTATTTCTTTATTTTTATTTCTTTATGGGGGAAGTGATGTTTTACGTTTGACAGTAAATCCAATAGTTTGTACATGCATCACATTTCCCAGTTTTCAGTGTAACAACACAACCTCCACTAGGTCCTCTGTCATCCTTCTTGGACCTGTACTCTCCCTCCCACCCACCCATCCCAGAGTCTTTTAATTTGGTGCAATATGTTATTTTATTTATTTAAAAAAATATGTATTCCCTTTCGTGGCCCTTGTTTTTTTGTTGTTGTAGTTATTATTGTTGTTGTTGTTGATGTTGTTCGTTGTTGGATAGAATAGAGAGAAATGGAGAGAGGAGGGGAAGACAAGAGAGGGAGAGAAAGACAGACACCTGCAGACCTGCTTCACCGCCTGTGAAGCGACTCCCCTGCAGGTGGGGAGCCGGGGGCTCGAACCGGGATCCTTATGCCGGTCCTTGTGCTTTGTGCCACCTGCGCTTAACCCGCTGCACCACCAACAGTCTCCTCTACTTATTTATTTTTAATTATATTTATTTGTTTATTTATTGGATAGAGACAGCCAGAAATTGAGAGGAAGGGGGAGACAGAGAGGGGGAGAGACACCTGCAGCCCTGCTTCACCATTCGCAAAGTTTTTCCCTGAAGGTGGGTATAGGGGGCTTGAACCTGGGACCTTGTGCACTGTAATGTGTGTGCTCAGCCAGGTGCGCCATCTCCAGGCCCCACTGTCGTCATTTTTAGAAATAGAAGGCCTACATGTGTGCTGTTCTGGCATTATCATTACGTTTGAAGACATGGACTCTGGGGTGGTGGCTACTTAACTTACAGCTGACACAGCAACCCCAACACATAAAGGAGGGAGACCCATTTTCAGCTTGGTGTTACCAGTATAGTCAAATCTCTATGGACAGGGGTAGATAGCATAATGATTATGAAAAGAGCCTCTCATGCCTGAGGCTCCAAAGTCCCAGATTCAGTCCTCTGCACTACCATAAGCCAGAGCTGAGCAGTGCTTTGGTAAAATAAATAAATAAAATAAAAATTAAAAAAGAAAAGCAGAACCTACATCCCTAAACTGTTAATCTAGAAACTAGATTTATACTCGTTAAATCTATTAAACTAGAAAATGGTTACTTATAATAATAAAAGAAGAGAAATCCTATGAATCCTTGACTATAGAAGTAAGTAGTCCTTGAGGTGATGAGACAAAGTGAAATAAGAGAAAAGATAACCCCCAGATGGTTTCACTCACATGTGGAATACAGATAAGTGAGCAAGTAGATTTAGACACACACACACACACACTGGGCAGGGGAGACAACACACTGGTTATGCCAATAGATTCTCATGCCTGAGGCTCTGAGGTCCCAGGTTCCATCCCCCACAACGACACCATAAGCCAGAGCTGAACAGGTCTCTGGGAGGTTGGGAGTAGAGTAAGGAAATTCTATTTTTCAAATCTGTGGTGGTCATCAGAGGAGGGGTGGAGGGGAGGGGAATCTTGTTGGTGGATGTGGTTGAGTTATACGCATACATGTGCGTACGCGGAGCTGAGATCTCACACCTGTGTCAATCAGTCATCTAGAACATTTTTAAAAATCAAAGTATTCCTTGGAAGGTCAATGATTCTTCTGAGGGTTCTTGTCCGAGCCCAGGAATCACTGGCTAAGACTGCAACATCCTGTTATGATCACAAGGCAAGGACACTTCAGAGAATGTCAAGGACAGTGGCGCTGAGCAGAAAGCTTCCACTGCCCGACCACACTGACGTCCTCACATCGATCAAACGTGAAGATCCTAATTCTTGGCTAAGTCAGAGGTCAGGAGCTATTAACTGATGGCCAAAAAAGAATGTTATCTAGTGTGCACACAGGCCGTGCTAATACAAGAGACTGAAGAAGGTGATGGCGGTGGCGCAGTGGGTTAAGCGCACGTGGCGCGAAGCACAAGGACCAGCTCAAGGATCCCGGTTCGAGCCCCCGACTCCCCACCTGCAGGGGAGTTGCCTCACAGGTGGTGAAGCAGGTCTGCAGGTGTCTGTCTTCCTCTTCCCCTCTCTTTCTCCCCCTCTTCTCTCCATTTCTCTCTGTCCTATCCAACAACAACAACAACAACAACAATAACAATAATAAACAACAAGGGCAACAAAAGGGAAAAAAGTAGCCCCCAGGAGCAGTGAATTGGTGGTGCAGGCACTGAGCCCCAGCGATAGCCCTGGAGGAGAAAAAAAAAAAGGTGATGGCAAATATTTTATCAATTTCAACACGTTGGGGAGTGTGACTAAAACGGGAGCCCTTCTTTCTATATGTCTAGGTGTGTACTTATCTTACGGTACTTACACTCACGAAAGACATGTCTCTGGTATCTGATTACTGTAAAAAATGGCGACTAATCCCTAGCACTGCAAAAACGGTATCATCTGTTTTCCATCTACACCATGCCTCGGCCTCGCGTGAGCTTAATGTGCAGCTTGGCGATACGAGAATCCGGCATGAAGCCCAGCCAGTCTATCTTGGCGTTACTCTCGATCGCACCCTGTCATTTCACGAACATCTCATAAAAACTGCAGCAAAGGTGGGCGCGAGGAATCACATCATTGCTAGACTGGCCAGCTCCTCATGGGGCGCGAGCGCTTCCACACTACGATCATCCTCTCTGGCATTCTGATATTCCACTGCAGAATACTGTGCCCCAGGATGGTTCCGTAGCCCCCATGTCCACTTGGTCGATTCCAAATTATATTCCTCCATGAGGATCATTTCTGGAACCATCCGTTCCACCCCGGTCCCATGGCTGCCGGTTCTTAGCAACATCGCCCCGCCAGATATTCGTCGGGATGCGGCATCATCTAAGTTCATTTCCCACGTCTACGCTCGACCGGACCTGCCAATATACGCGGATATCTTTGCCCACCCTGTCCAACGCTTGACGTCTCGTCACCCAATCTGGTCCCCTATGCCTACACTGAACTTCTCTGTTCCAGACTCTTGGAAACAGAGTTGGCAGTCAGCTGAGGTCAAGAACAAACACCTCATCACAGACCCCTGCAAGCGTCCACCCGGCTTTGACCTAGCACGTTATGATTGGGCCCTCCTCAATCGCTATCGAACAGGCCATGGCCGGTGCGCCGCTATGTTCCATCGCTGGGGAGCCAGAGACGACCCGAACTGCCCCTGCGGCTCCAGACAGACTATGACCCACATAGTCAACGACTGCCACCTCTCCAGATTCAAAGGAGGTCTCGAAACTTGACATCGGGCTCAACCTGACGCTGTTGACTGGCTACGGAAGAAGGGCAAATGCTAGAAGAAGAACGGTACTTATACATATATGGGGGGAGACCAGAATCTCTGAATAAGTAATCTTAAAAAATCAAGAAAGTGTCCCAAGATATGGACACACTGAGGAATACATGTTGTGACAAAAATGGGGGCTGGGTGGTGGCGCCCCTGGTTGAGCGCACATATTACAATCCGCAAGCACTGGGGTTCAAGCCTCCAGTCCCCACCAGTGGTGAAGCAGGGCTGCAGGTGTTTCTCTTTCCCTCTCTAGCTCCGTCTTCCCTCTCGATTTCTGGCAGTCTTTATCCAATCAATAAATAAAGATAATTAAAAAAAAAGGAATAGGATCCAGCACTGAGTGCCACAGTGAAGCAGAAACATCATCAGAGATGAAAAATCAGTCCCACAGCCTGAAGACCATTATGCCACAGTGTAGGGGAGGGCAAGAAACCTCAGGAAAGCCCAGCTCATTTCAAGAACACATTTAAAAGGCATACATACGATTTTAATGATGTTAAACTCAGCCCACTATATCATTATGACAGGACAATGGACTGTGCAATGCTGCCCAGGCAAGACCTGGAGGTAAATCATTACTGGGTGACAGGAGGTGGGGGACAGGGAGAAGGCTGGAAATAAAACCTGACTTGAACACGATGTGAATATTCCAAAGGCCTGATTGACTTAATAAGTGAAGTTTAGCCTGGCTCCTGATAACCAGACACTGACTCAGCTCTGACAAAGTCATTGGCCAGGAAGCAAATCTATAAACTCAGCAGGTTGAAAGGATATTTGTTCTTTGGCTTCTGGTTCTAATAAAGATCATGTCAATATGAAAATAGTATATAGCCTTTGGGTAGATCCAACATTAGTAATAAATAATGAAAAAAAAAAGAAGTAAAACTTTGAAAACCTGGTTACGTTTGTAATAACATCTCTAGTTATTACAATGTTTTAAACTATTCGAAGTCTTCAGAAAACCAGTTACTCTGAACTCACTGAAAGGAATTCAGTTTGGGGTGGGGGAGGAGGGCTCAGGTCCTGGAACAAGATGGTGGAGGAGAACCTGGGGGTGGCGGTAGAGTGTGTGATGTGGAAAACTGAGAAGTGTTCCGAGATCAGACGAGATCGGGCGTGTTCAGGGTGGTATGGCTGTAGACAAAACTGAGAAATGTTACACATGGACCAGCTACTATATTTTACTGTTGACTGTAAACTATTAATCTCCCCCATAAGGAAAAAAAAGGAATTCAGTTTTATAATGATTATTTAAATATTTAGCAACTGATTAGTACACTCAGTAATAAACAACATGCAAAACATACCCCTATCTCCAAGCATATGCCACAAACCAATTAAAAAAAAATCAGAGTAGCAACACATTACCAAAGCTTTTATTTCTTGAACTGCTACCTCTTCATTGTCTGGGCAATGAGACCTTTAACTGAAGCCACAAAATAGGCAAGGGGTACATGCTATATGTACCCCTCTAGTCCAAAGATGGCAAAATAGTCACAGAAATGGTTTATCACTTGGTGTCAAGACAGTGATTAGCTTTCTCTTTGATACAGATATATCAGCTAGATACAGAGAGAAATTGAGAGTGGAGGGGAGAGAGAGAGGGAGAGAAACAGAGAGACACCTGCAGCCCTGTTGCACTACTTAAGAAGCTTTTCCCCTGCAGGTGGGGACCAGGGGCTTGAACCTAGGTCCTTGCATTCTGTAATGTGTGTGCTTAAACCAGGGGCACCACTGCCCAGCCCTTCCCTTTGATATCTTTTATTCTTTTTCCAACGTTCCTATAATTAGGATTTTTAAAAATCCTTTTTCTGAAAAGAGATCGGGTACATCTGTCAACTTGGTGGAATCTCTTTCCATGAGGCTATGTCCAAACCAGTTCTCTGAGGCTGCTATGTTGGGCTAGCGTCTCGAGAGGGAGAGAGATGATCCAGGAACCAAGCTCATGGTGAAAAGGCAATTCAAATCTTTATTCATGCGAGCGCCCCAGAGTTGGACGGTAGGACATCTGGTTAAGCCACGTGGTGCAAACCGCAATGGCCAGCGTCAGCCTCCTGGTCTGCACCCGCCCTCCTCCAGGTAGGGACACGAAAGAGACAAGACAGAAACGGAAGTGGCTTGACAATACCATACATGGTTAGGAAAGGGGTGGAGAAAGGTAAAGGGGGCTGGGAATGGCATGGACTTCCCTGACAACTGTTGCTAGGGGTTCAACTGGTAGGATTAGCAATACCCTATGGGAAATTAGGAAGGATACCTTTAGTCATTTGTAAGACAAAGCGGAAGATTGATACGTAGATAATAAAAGGGTGGGCCATAGTATCAGGAATACAGGGTGGTTTGTGAGGCAGGGAGAGGATGGATGTTCCCTCGAGTCAAGGCCTGCCAAACTCAACCACATCCTCACAATTTCCTCACACTGCTGATGCTGACACTTGCTGGAATCTGGACCTGAGAACTTCAGGCTACACCGACACTTAGAGTGCCAGGCGGTGGTCAGGAGGTTGGCCTCAGAAATCAAGTGAGAAGGTGCAGGGCAGGCCAAGAGGAAAGCAGGTGCGGGTAGGAAGCACAGGTAGGAACATGGGATGATCTTGAAAGGTCTGCTAAGTCCAGAGGAAGAAGACGTATCTGTAAGGCCAAGAGCAGATGCTGTCAACCAAGTTAGGTCCACACTGGAGCAAGGAGACAGTGGGTACCAAAGGCTTATTTCTGCCTAGCTCCAGACTGAAGTCAGAACTTCAGCCACACTTAATTCCCTACTAGATGATGAAAACCCTTTACATCTGCAAAGTTGTCTACTAGCCAGGAGATAGTGACCATGACATGTTCAGCCAGAAAGAGAAGGATGAAGATGGGATGACCCCACTCATGGACAGAAGTTAAAAAAACAAGATCAGAAGGGAAAACACAAAGCAGAGCTTGGACTGGAGTTGGTGTGCTGCACTAAAGTCAAAGACTCTGGGGTGGGGGAGTTGGGGTGGGGATTCAGCTCCTGGAACATGGTGGCAGAGGAGAACCTAGTGGGGGGTTGAATTGTTATGTGGAAAACTGGGAAATGTTACGCATGTACAAACTACTGTATTTACTGTCGACTGTAAACCATTAATCCCCCAATAAGGAAACAAGACAAAAAAAGACATGTTCATTTATTTCCCAAATCACTTAGACCAATGCAGAGAGGGCACGCCCCTGGGCACTTCATAAGAAGTTACCCACCTTCCAGATATGTCTTGACCAGCAGAGGAGAGGATCAGTCTGACTTTAGTAAAGGATTGTGTTTTCTTTCTTTTAATTTTTTTAAAATTTTATTTATTCATGAGAAAGATAGGAGGAGAGAGAAAGAACCAGACATCACTCTGGCACATGTGCTGCTGGGGATCGAACTCAGGACCTCATGCTTGAGAGTCCAAAGCTTTACCACTGCGCCACCTCCCTGACCACAGATCACAGGGATTGTGTTTTAAACCACCATGGGGCAGGGGGAAATGTTGACAGGAAAATCTTTAGAGACATTTGCAATTTCCCACTTGTCTGCCAAAGCACAGCCAAGCACAGAGGACATTTTACACAGAGAAGGGGAGAGAGAATGCCGGGGGTTCTGTGTCCTGGGTAAAGCTTTTGAAGGGAAGAGGCGGTCCTGCTTCAGGTCAGCACTGAGGAAGGACTTGCCCCATGAGCGAGTGCTCCAGGGCGGGGAGAGGAAACCCCAGAAAATGCCGCAGTAAAACAGTGATAAGCAGAAAGTTCACTGTTTAAGGAGCGGAGCAGGAAAAGTAACTCAGAACTGCAGCAAACAAGTGATGGAAGCCAGAGTGCAGATCTAGATAACATTTTAAATTTAATTTAATTCTCTGTCTTCCCCTCTTCTCTCCATTTCTCTCTGTCCTGTGCTATGTTGTACTTTTAAGTTATCTCTTTATAAGCTTCTTAACATCAATACTCCAGGTGTCCACTGGAGGGGAATCAATGTGAATTTCTACAGATAGCCCCATGGGATACAGATTTGGAGATTACCACTAGAATGCAGGGGAAAAGAAAAGAAAAAAAAAAAAAAAAAAAACCAGTAAGGGCAGCATCAGCTCAAGGTGGCTGGTTTAGCAGGTCACAAAAGCTCTACCAACTGAGGTGTTAAGTGAGCCTTTTAAGCTGATAAGAATGTTAGGAAGCACATTTGAAAATACTCCTCACAATAAGAACTTGTGCACAGAAAGGCCGGCATAATTACACCAGCTACATATGAGGAGGCAGACACAGAAATGCTTTCTTTTTTCCAGTTGTTTTAAATTATTGGACTAGAAAGAAGTTGTAGAAAAGCACCTACATTTGGTCTGTATTTCTAGCATCTGTCATCTTTCAAAGAAGTCTTGTGAGTCCTGACGGGGGGCGGGAGACGGTCAAGTCCTATGGCGTAATGAAAATTCTTTTCTGCTGGGTCAACACTGTAATGAATTATTATAGACACGTTTTCCTTTGGAGAGGAAAAGAGCCAGGAAGAAGGGAATATAAACCACCAGGCAGAACACTTTGCCAGGAAAGTGACTCCTAGTGATACAGACACAAGGCAGATGCTTCAAAGAAAGTTAAAATGGAATTAGGTCTGAAGTCTCCCAGCCATTACCTGTGTATGTGCAGGAAACAGCTACAAACTGGACTTGTAGAGTAACCGTTTACCATCCAAAAGTCACATTTCCTCCAAGCCAACAAGACAGAAAAATATTTCTGAAGTAGCACTTTCAGCATTGTGAAAAGGCCAAATATCAACTACTTTCACATAAATAATGAATTCATCTCAACTTGACTAGAGTAATTCTGTTTTCTTCTTTATCCAGAGGGCAACAGATCTACTGGCCAAACCGTCAAGAAGAAACCATCCTTAAAGTGAATTTTATTACTCTAACAATAAACCAAACTTGCTATTTTAAAAGGAAAAAATGACTATTAAAGTGATTCATGGGAGTTGGGCGGTAGCGCAGTGGGTTAAGCCCATGTGATGCAAAGCACAAGGACCGGCGTAAGGATCCTGGTTCGAGCCCCCGGCTCCCCACCTGCAGGGGAGTCGCTTCACAGGCGGTGAAGCAGGTCTGCAGGTGTCTGTCTTTCTCTCCTCCTCTCTGTCTTCCCCTTCTCTCTCCATTTCTCTCTGTCCTAGCCAACAATGATGACATCAATGACAACAGCAATAACTACAACAATAAAACAACAAGGGCAACATAAGGGAATAAATAAATATAAGAAAATTATAAAAATGAAGTGATTCATTTGACATCATATATATAGGAGAGCAGTGCTCTCTCCGATATATTATATCTCTCTCTCCGATATAATATATATAATTCACATTATATATATTGTATCGGAGACAGAGCACTGCTTGGCTCTGAACATTGATGGAGTTGGGGATCAAGTTCAGCCCCTCTTGCATGAACGTGTGGGTGAGTGACCAGGCAGTTTCCAGGCACCCAGCTCAGTTATATCAGTAAAAGACATCTGTAAACTATGGAACAACTCAAGATCATGATAGTACATATTCAAACGTCCTAAGACGTTTTAGCTTAAATTTACTCCTTACTATACTTCCAGGTCTTTTCACTTATTTTTTTCTGGTTTTCTTAATATGAATGAGATTGAAAATTTGGGTAATGAGACCCCAAGTTTAAGAAGTGTCTTTCAGCGACAGTTGCTTTAATTTTGCACCAGCAAATTCAAGATTAATAAAAGGTTTTAATAAAAGGTTCTTCAGGTTGTTAGAATGACGCCAGTACTGTTTTAAAAGTGCAGCAGTAAGTGGTAAGGGACGCAGCCTGGTGGTGGAGTGGGGAGCTTCCATGCGTGAGGCCCCACATTTGACCGGAAACCCTGCACGTGCTACTGCAGTGCTGTAGTTCTCTCTCTCCTTCTCTGCTGTTAAAGTGACGGCAGACAGCTTCCCAGGCAATATTTTTAACCCATCTGCATGGTAGCTATCAGGCTCAGAAAAAAATTACTAAACTTATGAGCCCCTTGGAACATATCTAAAATAGACTTCCGGGAGCCGGGCAGTAGCGCAGTTGGTTAAGTGCACATGGCACAAAGTATAAGGACAGGCTTAAGGATCCTGGTTCGAGCCCCCAGCTCCCCACCTGCAGCTTCACAGGTGGTGAAGCAGGTCTGCAGGTGTCTATCTTTCTCTCCCCCTCCTCTCTACATTTCTCTCTGTCCTAGCCAACAACAATGACATCAATAACAACAACAATAAAAACAACTACAACAACAAAAGGGAATAAATATAAAAAAAAAATAGACTTCCCAGCTCCTTCCCAACAGAGGACTCCTAGTTTCATCTGCTCTATTCACACCTTTGGGTTCCTGATTATTGAACAATTTGCTTTATATCTTAGCACCTTTCAGTCACCAAATTGCAGACACTACCACAACGCCAACCTGACTTCTCTGGGCAGACAACCTCACAATGTGTCCTGGAACCTCACCTCCCCAGAGCCCTGCCCCACTAAGGAAAGACAGAGACAAGCTGGGGGGGGGGGGTGTGGATCCACCTGCCAACACCCATGCCCAGTGGAGAAGCAATGACAGAAGCCAGAACTCCCACCTTCTGCTCCTCATAAAGAATTTGGGTCCAGGCTCCCAGAGGGATAAAGAACAGGGCAGCTTCCAATGGAGGGGATGGGACAGGGAGCTCTGGTGGTGGGAACTGTGTGGGATTGTACCCCTGTGATTTTATGATCTTGTTCATCATTATTAAATCACTAATAAATTAAAATAAAATGATGGGAAGAAATGTATACTGGGAGTGAGTGTTCTGCAGATGCTTGTCATGGGGAGATCAGGAATCTTGCTGATGTGTCCACAACCACACTATAAGATCATTGACCCCAGGAATCGGGCGGTAGTGCAGTGGGTTAAGCACACATGGTGCAAAGCTCAAGGACCGTCATAAGGATCCTGGTTCGAGCCCCCGGCTCCCCACCTGCAGGGGAGTCACTTCCCAGGCGGTGAAGCAGGTCTGCAGGTGTCTGTCTTTCTCTCCCCGTCTCTGTCTTCCCCTCCTCTCTCCATTTCTCTCTGTCCTACCCAACAAGCACGACATCAACAATAATAATAACCACAACAACAATAAAAAAGAAACAAGGGCAACAAAAAGGAAACAAATAAATAAATATTTTTAAAAAGATCATTAACCCCCAGTGAAAGGATCACAAGTAAACCTTTACGAAAAGCCTGATGTAGTGGCTTTACTAAAATCGACTCCCTAAATCTCAGCTTTATTTTTCTCACCTTAGTGCATGAATGCAATATATCATCCTGGGTATGTTCTTTCGGTCATAGACATCTGTTGTTTCTGGATAAAATATCTGGAAGAAAAAAAAAAGCAAAACACGTGTTTATTATTTGTGGCTTTTCACAGTTACGTTACATCTCCCCAAGGATTCTACTTTGAGGGCCCTGGACAGATTGTCCTCTGTGTTTCAGTGCAGAGGAAGCACTCAGTCACTGCTCTAGGAGAGGGCAGTGGCCACGGCTGAGGCCTGGCCTCACAGTTTCCTTCCTACTAGCTGCATCAGTGTGTGCGTGTGTGTGTGTGTGTGTGTGTGTGTGTATAGGGGGGTGCCCAGTCTGCATCACTGTGTGTGTGTGTGTGTGTGTGTGTATGGGGAAGGTGCCCAGTCTGCATCACTGTGTGTGTGTGTGTGTGTGTGTGTGTATGGGGAAGGTGCCCAGTCTGCATCAGTGTGTGTGTGTGTGTGTGTGTGTGTGTATAGGGGGGTGCCCAGTCTGCATCACTGTGTGTGTGTGTGTGTGTGTGTGTATGGGGAAGGTGCCCAGTCTGCATCAGTGTGTGTGTATGTGTGTGTGTGTATGGGGAAGGTGCCCAGTCTGCATCAGTGTGTGTGTGTGTGTGTGTGTGTGTATAGGGGGGTGCCCAGTCTGCATCAGTGTGTGTGTGTGTGTGTATGGGGGGGTGCCCACTCTGCATCTGTGTGTGTGTATAGGGGGGTGCCCAGTCTGCATCACTGTGTGTGTGTGTGTGTGTGTGTGTGTATGGGGAAGGTGCCCAGTCTGCATCAGTGTGTGTGTGTGTGTGTGTGTGTGTGTGTGTGTGTATAGGGGGGTGCCCAGTCTGCATCAGTGTGTGTGTGTGTGTGTATGGGGAGGGTGCCCAGTCTGCATCAGTGTGTGCGTGTGTGTGTATGTGTGTGTGTGTGTGTGTGTATAGGGGGGTGCCCAGTCTGCATCAGTGTGTGTGTGTGTGTGTATGGGGAGGGTGCCCAGTCTGCATCAGTGTGTGCGTGTGTGTGTATGTGTGTGTGTGTGTGTGTATAGGGGGGTGCCCAGTCTGCATCAGTGTGTGTGTGTGTGTGTATGGGGAGGGTGCCCAGTCTGCATCAGTGTGTGCGTGTGTGTGTATGTGTGTGTGTGTGTGTGTGTATAGGGGGGTGCCCAGTCTGCATCAGTGTGTGTGTGTGTATGTATAGGGGGGTGCCCAGTCTGCATCAGTGTGTGTGTGTGTGTGTGTGTGTGTGTGTATAGGGGGGTGCCCAGTCTGCATCAGTGTGTGTATGTGTGTGTGTGTGTATGGGGAAGGTGCCCAGTCTGCCACTCCAGGAAGGCTACACCTACAGGGGCTGAGTGGAAGCTGTCCACTATGGAGTGTGAGGCCGAGTAGGCTCTGCTTTCTGCAGTAAAATCGGTGACTCCCACAGGCCCTAGGGCCTGAGAAACATGTCCTTTACTGCAAAGTTAAAATGCCTGGCTACGGGAGTCGGGCTGTAGCGCAGCAAGTTAAGCGCAGGTGGCGCAAAGCACAAGGACCAGCATAAGGATCCCGGTTCGAACCCTGGCTCCCCACCTGCAGGGGAGTCGCTTCACAGGCGGTGAAGCAGGTCTGCAGGTGTCTGTCTTTCTGTCCCCCTCTCTGTCTTCCCCTCCTTTCTCCATTTCTCTCTGTCCTATCCAACAATGACAACAACAATAATAACTACAACAATAAAACAACAAGGGCAACAAAAGGGAATAAATAAATAAAATAAATATTTAAAAAAATTTTTAAAAATGTAAAAAAAATGCCTGGCTACACACAGTTCTGTAAATATATGCACACACACACACACACACACACACACACACACTCTGAGAGGTATTTTCCCCTGCATAAAGTAATACATGGGTCAAGCATGATGGAGAGGTTCCTATAGGATCATGGATGGGAGCCTTTTTCCTTTTTAAAATTATTTTTATTATATGTATTTATTTATTGGATATAGACAGTCAGAAATCGGGAGGGAGAGGAAGGGGCCAGGCAGTGGCACACTGCTAAGCGCACATAGTACTTAGTGCAAGGACCTGGGCAAGGATCCTGGTTTGAGTCCCTGGTTCCCCACCTGCAGAGGGATCACTTCACAAGTGGTGAAACAGGTCTGCAAGTGTCTATCTTTCTCTCCTTTTCTGTCTTTCCCTCCTCTCTCTATTTCTCTCTGTCCTATAAAAAAAGATACTGAAGAAATGACCACAGGAGTGGTGGATTTGTAGAGCAGGTACGGAGCCCCAGTGATAATCCTGAACCCTGGAGGCATAAAACAAAAAAAGAAGAAAAAAAAAAGAAAGAAATTGAGAGGGATAAGGGAAATAGAGAGGAAGAGAGACAGAAAGACACCTGCAGCCCTACTTCCCCATTCACAAAGCTTTCTCCCAGTAGGTGGAGACCAAGGGACTGGAACCTTGGTCCTTGCACATGGTACCAGGTGCGCTCGGCCAGGTGTGCCACCACCAGGGCCCATGGCCCCTCTCTGAGTGTCAGCTGGGGGGGGAGGAGGAAGGAATTAGTATGTCGGCTAGGAACAAGGAACAGGTACGTGGTGACGACGAGCTTGTCTGCTAGGTGAGTGTGCCTTTTTTATCTACCTAGGTCATTTGGATATTTATGGTATCATTTGTGGGTCATGCTGTGAACAAAACTCCTTGACTTACTGAAATTACACTCCAGCCTGTGGCTCTGTAGCAGTCAGACCACAGGATTCCGAGGGCCATGTAAGAAGGCCTGGGGCCTGGGCGTTCCTCACCCCTGCTCTAGACAATGCCTGGAGCATTTTAATACAGAAACTGCCAGCTTTGTTTGTGAAGTAACCTCCCAGCAGGCGGGGAGCCGGCAGCTTAAACCAGGCTCCCTACTAAGTGCCCCTAACCCGCTGCGCTACCACCCAGCCCCCAAACCGACTGTCTCTAATGTTTCTTGCATATTTTTGAACTGCATTTGAATCAGTTCTCCATGGCTGAGTGAGTTTCTCCCCAATTTTTCCTCTGTTTCAAGTCATTTCATCACGTATCCAAAATTCTTTTGGATAAACACCTAAATGTGAAGATACCACATTCAAAACCCAGGAGAGGGTTGGGGAGACAGCGTGATGGTTATGTGAATGACTTCCAAGCCTGAGGCACCAGCATAAGCCAGAGCTGAGCAGTGCTCTGGGGAGAAAAAAAAAAAAAGAGATTTCAAAGTGGAGTACCAGACCTATCTGTTCCCAAGCAGCAAGGGATAAAAGATTAATTAAACTTGAAGCTTCTGAGATTAAGATAAGCATATTGATACCGTTTGCTTTCAGTAAATGTTTTATAAAATTTGACATAAAATGAAACTCAAATTGTGTACCATATGGCAGTATTTGATACTCAAGTACTATATTTGCACATACAAAGAAACAGCTAAGGAAACTCAGGAGCAAAGTTAACTGAGCTGTAAATACGACACAAATATATAGTCACCCTATCTATCTATCTATCTATCTATCTATCTATCTATCTATCTGCTTTATTCATCAGTAAAAGCATGCTTTGATCTTATTTATTTATTTTTATTTATTTATTTATTTATTTATTTTTAGCAGAGCACTGCTCAGCTCTGGTTTATGGTGGTTGAGCCTGGGAATCTGGAGCCTCAGGCATGAGGGTCTTTGCAGAACCATGATGCTGTCTGCCCTTGCCCGGCCTTATTTAGTCTGTATACACTCTTGTCCCTGACTCTACCAATCTGCGCACACATTTGATTCTGAGTTTTCACTACGCAGCACTTTGTATATATACCTTTTGAATTTTAGATACACAGAGAGGCAGAGGGACAGTGTGGGACAGAGACCACAACATCAAAGCTTCCTTCAGTGTGGTGGGACCCAGGTTCTAACCTGGGTGGTGCACATGGCAAAGCAGCACAGGGTCCAAATTGTCGGGCTAGCTTCTGGGGGCGGGGGGAGGGAGACGACCAGGGACTCATGGCTGAGTGGTACGTAGTTCAGTCTTTATTCATGTGGAACGCAGCACAATCTAAGCTATCTCTAATCACAATCTTGTCCTTATGAGTGACTTTGACTTTACAGAGATGGGCAGATGTAGTGGGAGAGAGTTAAGATCTTTTTTTAAGGAAATGTCTGGATTTCTATTCAGGGTCTCCTCATCTATCCCCGAGGCGCTGGCGCAATCTGCTGCTGTAGTCAGCATCTCCCAGTCTGCCAAACCATTTTCCACACTGAAATAAATGCTTGCACGCTGCCCCCTTGGGGGCCCCGGTTCTAATCTGAGCCCCTCAAGACTTACCTTGGGTAGACCGATGGATTCCATTGCTCTTAACCACTGGACTGTATTATCCGTGTGTCGAAAGTGAAGTCCAGACTTCTAATGAGGGTAGGGATAGAGAGAAGGAAAGAAGAGGTTGCTCAACAAGTGAATCTTTTGGAACGACCTTTTTCAATGAGCGTAACACTTTTTGCTGCATTTCTCCTGGGACAGCAAAGGAAGCCAGACCATCTCAGGTCACTCAGCTATCTGTGATGGGCCATTTCGGTTTCCATAATTCCCACCCTTGAAGTCATTCTGGACTAGGACCTCAAAGACCGTTGGGTGTCTTGCCCATGTCTGTGTGTGCATGCTAGTGCACTCGCTCCCACTGACAACCAACCGTGGCTGAGCAGCCCAGCTATTCAGGAAAGACACGGAATGTCACGTACTAAAGACGAGAGTGAGGCCCAGCTGGTGGTTCACCCGGTGGCGTACACACTCCCACCACGTGCAGGGCCTGGGCGCACGCCACCCGGCCCCGCCTGCAGGGAGGCAGCTTCCTGAGTGGCGGTGCAGTGGTGCTGCGGGCATCACTTATCCTATGTCTACCTCTCAGCTTCAATAAAAAGCAAAGGGGCCAGGCGGTGAGTACGTGGTCGGGTGCACATGTTACAATGCGCGAGGACCCGGGTTTGAGCGCTTGACCGGGGGAAGCTCTGCAAGTGGTGAAGCAGGGCTGCAGGTGTCTCTGCCTCTCCCATCTCTGCCTCTCCTTCCCCTTGATTTCTGACTGTTTCTGTCCAATAAATAAATAAAGATAATAAAAGCAAAGAAAGGAGAGATGAGAGAGAGAGAGAGAGAGAGAGAGAGAGAATGAATGGCTGATGAGAATGGTAAAATAGTGCACTGAGCCCCAAGATGCTAGTGGCCAGAAAAAAAACAGACTGAAACAAATATCTTCTCCCTGAGGTTTTAGTTTCTCCCGCACTGTGCCGGTGTCACAGAAAACACAGAAAGGTCCAGCTCCCGCAGACCCCGAGTGTGGGCTGGGGATGGGAGCAGAGAGTGTGCAGGCTTGACTCTCCCACACAGAACACTCAGCTCTGAGTGAACGCGGGGCCACGGCTGCACGAAGCCCCCCCCCCCCCCCCCCCCCCCGTCTGCTCCACTTGAAGCCGCCAGCGCAGGCACCGAGGTCTTTCTGACATTCGGCAAGGGAGCACATGCCCTTGGGGACACGCTGCGGAGCAGGCGGCCGCGCTTGATAGCTGCAGTCTGAGCTCCCTGAGTGCGTGGCTTCCAGATGGCACATCAAGGGGCTGCTCCCCGGTGAGCGGCCATCCTTGCATTTCAGCATTTTAGCCGCGTGATTTAGTGCCTCTGGAAGGGACCGCATGACAGGCTTCAGTGCGGAAGAATTAGAACAGGGAGTGATGTCTCCTGGCCGTTGCTAGCAGTCTTTTAACATTTTTTTGTAAAAGAAATGAAACGTCCTTAATATGAGATCTTGTGACTACACGTCAAAGGGCTAAAAGTTCTCCTCCGAGGACATTAGAGATTTCTGGGGACTTAACACAAAGGCAGGACGTGAAAAAGTTTCTTTTTTTCCACCAGTTACTAGAGACGTTGTTCCATGTGTCTCGTTTGCTTCCACATCACAACTGCCAGGAACCTCCCTCCTTCTCCGACTGTTTCTTTCTACGCCTCTCCTTTTATTCCTGTTAATTCAATTAATTAATTAATTAATTAATTAATTCAATTAATTTATTAATGTATTTATTATTGGATAGAGACAGAGAAATTGAGAGGGAGAGAGAGAGAGAGAGAGACCCCTGCAGCCCTGCTTCACCACCTGTGAAGCTCTCCCCCTGTAGGTGGGGACCAGGGGCTTGGACCCAGGTCCTTGCGCACTGTAATGTGAGCACTTAAACAGGTGTGTCACTGCCTGGCCCCAGTATCTCTTTTTCTAGGTACAACTTCTAGGGGCCTGATGGGATGTATGATGGCCCAGCTGACCCTCACACATTTTGCTCAGGGACGTCACCACCTGTTGCAAATACGCTTTATCTGTGCAACAAGTCTGGAAGTACATTCCTGGTAGTCACACCCCACAGTCGCTGTTCGTTCAAACAGGTGGATCTGCGATGCCAGGTGGGAGGAAATCTGTTGGCGTTGCCCTAGTGGGGGGCAGGTGGTGATGCTCCTGGCTGAGCACAAGTTACAGGGCACCAGGACTCTGATGTGGGGGCAGCCGGTGTTTTACAGCCTCGGTCTGAGCAGATCCTGCAGCATGAGCCCGAGTAAGTAAAGACAAAACAATAAAGTTGTTGCTGGGAGCCAGGTGGTAGCACAGCGGGTTAAGCACAGGTGGCACAAAGCGCAAGGACCGGCGTAAGGATCCCGGTTCGAGCCCCCGGCTCCCCACCTGCAGGGGAGTCGCTTCACAGGCGGTGAAGCAGGTCTGCAGGTGTCTCTCTCTCTCTCTCTTTCTGTCTTCCCCTCCTCTCTCCATTTCTCTCTGTCCTATCCAACAACAACAACAATAACTACAACAATAATAGCTACAATAATAAAACAACAAGGGCAACAAAAGGGAAAAAATAAATATATTTTTTAAAAAAGTTGTAAAGGTTCCATGCCTGCCCTATAAAAAGAAACCTCATGCAATGGGTGTGATGTGCTAGGAGGAGAAACAAGAGCTCTGTGCTTGGAAATGTGCTTTTGTCTTTCTGGACTGATTCTCAGCAGAGAAAAGGTTCAAACAAAATGGATCAAATCTCGTGTCAGAGTAAGCATAGCCTAGCGTCATCCCCATCAGTGAAGTCTACGGTGCTGTTCATACTACGAGGCTTAGGCTGTGCTACAACTTTTTTTTTTAAAACCATAGTGTTGTTAAAATTCGGTGGCTCTAGCCGGCCGGGCTAGCTTCACGGGTGGGTAACAGAGACGCGGAGACAACGGCTGGGCAGGGAAGCTGTATTTCTTTATTCACGAACAACGATTCATAAACTAACCCAAACCAATCACCACACAGATCTGTCCTGCATCCTTCCCCCGCAGCAGCGCCAAGCACTCTCTCTAACTCTGCCACTCTGGAACCCTCTCGGGGTTCCTTGGGGCGGGGCCAAGCAGGCCCACGAAACTAACAGGACTGATCCAATTCTCCTGGCGGGGGAGAGCTAGAACAAACCAATGTAAAGCATACAACACCAGAGCATTGCTCATTTTCAGCTTATGGTGGTGTGGGGGAACCGAACCTGGGACTTCAGAGTGTCCAGCACTAGAGTGTCTTTGCATAACCACGATGATATCTACTCCCACAACTGAGACCTAGTCTACAGAAGAAATGAGGTCTGAGAAAACAGTTCACGGCTTCGCCGCTCACATGGCCCAGGTTTGAGTCCGGCCCTCACATCTCGCTGAGAGAAGCTCTGGTGTTTTGGTTTCTTCATTCTCTCTGCCACTTTATTAGAAAAAAAAAAATGACAGAAACAGAATCATGCTCCAAAATATGGACAAACGTAAGTTTACTCTGTACCACATGTATACTAATGGTTTTTCTTTTCTTTTTTCTTTACTTTTTAAAGTATTTACCAACATTGAAAGAAATGAATGCTAGCACTAGATTTTTTTCTTCTTTTTACCTGGGCCCTGCTCAGCTCTGGGGGGATTGAACCTGGGACTCAGGAGCTTCAGACATGAGAGACCCTTTGGTCTCTCATAATGGTGAACGTTATGGTTAACGTTATGCCATCTACCTTTGTCCAGCATGAACTCTTATTTCATTAAATTCTTGTAAAAGTTACAACAAGTTGAGGTTCTGAAGTGAAAAAATGTGACTCCATGAATTCATTCTAACAATCACAAACACTTCGATTTGTGTGATTCAAGGCAGGAAGTCTTGCTCAATTGCCTTCTGATTCAATCACAAAAAAGAAGGACCCATACAATCTGTCGATTCATCTTGTCCACTAACCTACAGGCTTACTCCAACATTCTCTCTGAATTCAGCTGCACATTATCAAAACTAAATTTCATCTCGATAACAACTGAAGTATATTATAAATCAGGCAGTAATTAGGAAATCACTCCTTTTCTGACCATACTGCATGTCCCTGAGATTGCACGGGAAATAACTTTATATTTGAAAATCCACATGTAAAGATAGTAGTAGACAAAAACCAAATATGATATATTAAGAAAATAACTAAGTTCCAGAGATGGTTTAGAAACTCTGAGGTAGATAAAGCAATTGAATATTCCTGAACAAACCACACATTTGCATTTTCTCTTCTAAACAAAGGACATGTTTTAAGATGGCATTTATTTTTTCTTCTTCAATTTTCAAATGGAAAGTTCCAAACGTGAAAACAACATACAATTATAAATCCCTATGTGTCCACCACCTGAGCTCAATAATTTTGAACTCATGGCCAGTTTTGCATTGTTTATCTTTCTTCTTTCCAATTATTTTGGACCAAATTTTAGCTACCACTTTGTCCATTAATACTCAAGACAGGAATCTTAGTGTGCTTAACCAGGTGCACCAACCACCGCCCAGCACCCAAGACAGGCATCTTAGACAAAAACAGTAGAAGAGCTGAATTGACACAGGATACTTTATCTTGGTTTTGGTTAATATCCCGTGTGTCTTTCTTTCCAAATTAGCCAGGAAACATTTTTTCCCCCTAAACTCATTGCATACAAAAAGGTCAGTCTTATTTTGTTTTAAAAACCAAACAGTGAGACATTTCTATTTGATTGGTCAACGTTACACTCTCTCTCTTTTTTAATCACACTGGCCCTAGTTCTTTAGGGGCACAAGTTCAAGTCCCAGCTGGGTACTTTATTCCTGGATGTGAACAAGAGAAGTCATAAACCATTGGTGGTGAAAACAGGAGGGGTGAGGGGCCCCTATTTATTTTCACATTTATTGGTACTAATAAAAATGACCTCCATGAAGTCGTGATGGTGGGGGGTCTGGGAGACCCACAAATCAGAGGTCTCTCAGTCCCAGCCCTGAAACAGAAACTCTCTGCTGTTAAAAATGTGGCTGCCTCAGGAATCTTATTATTAACAGGCTTCAAAGACCAAAGGACCCACCCCCCTGGTATCCCCACCCCATCAAAGACTTGTAGAAACGTTAAGAGTTGAAGAAGGAAAGGAAATGAAATACTGAACTCTCACTCTTAAGTAGAAGCCAGGGCCAATCTGATCCCAGTTTACCTTGTAGCGTGTTTGTTCCACATCGTAGATCTTTTTTTCCGACACCATCTTTGGTGCAAAGAACTTGGCCAACTTTGCAAGGTAAACACCATTCCGGAGCCCTTCTTCCAGCTCCGTGGTGGGTGGCAGTTCCTCCACCAAACAGACTTCCATCCACCTAGAGGAATTAAAGCAAAAACAGAGACTTAAAGTCGCTTTAATTGGGTAACTTCCTCCCCACCCCCCAGTGACGCAGTGGTGTGTGTGTGTGTGTGTGTGTGTGTGTGTGTGTGTGTGTGTGTGTGTGTGTGTGTTGCAGACAATAAAGGGTGCAGGAAATTAATCCTTTTTAGGTGTCAAAGGTGGAAAAGGGGGACTTTCTGGATGGGAAGGAGAATCATCATGTGAGATAAACAAGGAGAATCAAAGCCCAGAGGCACTGAGCTTGTCAGGTTCACCTTTTCTAGAGTTTCTGCCAATTCTCTTTTGTGCTAAAGCAGGGAAAAAAAAAAGATTCTAAGTGTATATGCCCTTAAGTAGAAGAAACTCTTGTAAGCATTATGCTCTGGGGACAACATAGTTGAGTTACTATAGAATGTGTAGCTAGCTCAGGCCAAGAAACAACTACCAGAAAAAGTAGGAAAAGGGATGGAAAGGGGGGTATGGACACTCATCAAGGACGTCTCCTTCAAATAATATGCATTCTTTTCTCCGATACCAAGTACCTATCTCAACATGTTCACTTTTTTCTTTTCCTTTTTTTTTTTTTTTAAGATTTTATTTATTTATGAGAAAGACAGGAGGAGAGTGAAAGAACCAGACATCACTCTGGCACATGTGCTGCTGGGGATCAAACTCGGGACCTCATGCTTGAGAGTCCAAAGCTTTACCACTGCGCCATCTCCCGGACCACTCTCTTTTCTTTTTTTTTTTTTTTTTTTGTGGAGGGGGTAGGTGGTTGTATTTACTAGGTTAAAAAAAATAGTACTTCAGGGTAGGGGTAGATAGCATAATGGTTATGCAAACAGACTTTCATGCCTGAGGCTCAAAAGTTCCAGGTTCAATCCCCTGCACCACCATAAGCCACCATAAGCCAAAAAAAGTACTTCAAAAAAAGCTTAAGATTAAATCTCAGAAAATTGCACCAGTATTGCAGAAAAGAGAGACCAAGGTTGCTGCTGACTCAAGGAAACAGGAGAAGCATGGCCAGGCCACTTCACATTTCACACTGGTGCGCCAAGGGTCTGCCACAACTGTGAGGCTAATGCTCCCCCTTCCTCCTCACGGAACTGACTACAAGACTCCAGGGGCAAGCGGGCTGCTCTGGGGAAGCCGAGCCCTCCCACTTCCTGCCACCGACCCACAAGCGAGTCTCCAAGTGTCAGTGTCAGCAACCTCCGTATATACAGACAGTAACTGTTGGTATGTTTCATATTGGTTTGCTTCCCTTCCCCCCACCTCTGAGAGAATTGGTTTGGCCCTTGCTAGTTTCGCGCCTCTTTCTCCCCGCCCCCTAAGCTAAGGACGTCCAGAGTCCCAGCAACAGTCACGGAGGGAGAATGATGGGGAAGCACATGGTGTGGTGATTTGCCCGTTCGTGAATAAAGATTAAACTGCAGCTTCTCAGCCCAGCCGTGTGTCCCCGAGTCTCTGTCTCTGTCTACCGCCGCAACACTAGCCCAGCCTGCTGGAGCTTCTGAACTTTAACAACAAATGGCGCCCACGTGGACCTGACCTGTGCATCTCTCAGAGAAGTGAAGACAATTTGGCTACCTATGCACTATGGCCTTCTCTTCTGCTTGTGAAGAGATCTCCAAAGGCCTCTGCCCTTTCTTCACGAGACTGTTTCACTGTTTCTGGAACATTTATCTCTGGACCACTCTGTGGTTTCCGCCCAACACCAGCCTGCAAGAGCCCAACACCAGCCTGCAAGAGCCCAACGCCAGCCCGCATGAGCCGGCTTTCCGCCGCGTGGCGCGGGACATTGGGCGCCGGCTCCCTCCACGCTGCTCGACATGGCAGGGCCATGGGGCAGGGCCGTGGCAGCCTATCCTGGCTGCCACCCCGTGACACCTCGGCCCGCACCTTCTGCATGGCTGGCCCGCCCGCCCTCGTGCTATGAAGTCTGGGCAGATCCCGGGCCACCCGGAGACCGCGTGCTCCCTACCGAAACTGGGCCCCCTGGCCGAGATCTCCAGCTCGGGTCTGAAGGCAGATGAGCTAGAATATGCAGAGATTTGTGCAGAGATCGCAACCTGCAATTCCTAGAAGTGAAGCTGCCCAAGAGGCCACCGCTGGACAACGCACTCTCTGAATGGCTAAGACAGTACAGATCTGAATTCGTGTTTGAAATGACATGTCTTCATAACAAAAGTTTCTCTCCTTGTGTACTAAAGACCATGTTTACATGTGTGTTTAAAGTTTGGTAACATTAACTTTAAGGTTAAGAATGTAACTTTAAGGATATATTCTTACCAGGCAAAGTTAAATGAAAAAGGTTTTCAACATAATTCTCATAAAGATAAAATTAACTTACATTTAAAGTCTGAGGTAAAAATTAGTTAAATATCAATATATTTTAACTAAGTTGGTCTGAAAAAAAAACCTGCGCACACCTAGGGTGTGTCTCCATCTTGAATGGGTGTAACAAAAGGTTAAAAAGACGTTGTTGATATGTAAAAGTCTCAAATTCCTTCTCAATTAGAAATGTTAGGTTGCTATGGTTATGCTAATAATTCTCATGCCTAAGGCTTTTTTCTTTCTATGGTTCATGTTTGCCTTTCCACATTTTATTGTTTGAACTTTAAATAGCCTTCAAATCGTGCTGGAAGGGACTTCTAATTGTAATAGAGTTATCATTGTGGTAAACTTCTAACCTGCTACAAGTTTTGTTTCATAAGTAAGTGAATTGCAGCTGTCAAGTTCTCTACAGAAAAGCAGAATTCCGATGGCTGACATTCCCCATTGAGACAGACATACAACAATTCACCCCTTGGCAATTCTTCGGTGGACATCTGCTTTGGACTTCTATCGGACTCACTGATACACCTCGGACACTTTGCACAAAACTAGCGGCTTCCCTTATGCTGCTGGGTTTCTCAAAGACTGACTGCAGCCATGCCTTGGGACTCTAGGCCATATCCCCGTCCCCATGCTAGGTAATGCCCACAAAAAAAAAAAAATGCCCGTCAAGGCAAAAGCTCCCAGAGGCAGCAAAGGTTCTTTAGCTGATAAAGTTTTGCCCACAGAGGCAAAAAATGGCCCCCTCAGGCCTTCCCTTGGCAGCACACTGGTTCTTGTTACTCGCTTACATGTTTCTCCATGTTTGTGCCAGTTTCTTTTTTGAAAATGCCTGTACGATATAGGTTTCTGTTCACCCCACACCCCTGATACTGTGGTCATTTAGTTAAAAAGAAAAGGGGGAATTGTTGGTATGTTGTTTCATATTGGTTGCTCCCCTTCCCCCCGACCTCTGAGAGATTTGGTTTGGCCCTTGCTAGTTTCGTGCCCTGCTTTCTCCCCACCCCCTATGCTAAGGACGTCCAGGGTCCCAGCAGCAGCCGCAGAGGGAGAATGATGGGGAAGCGCATGGTGTGGTGATTTGCCCGCTCGTGAATAAAGATTAAACTGCAGCTTCTCAGCCCAGCCGTGTGTCTCTGGTCATCTCTGTCTACCGCCGCGAAGCTAGCCCGTCCTGCTGGAGCCTCCGAACTTTAACAAGTAACCCTGGAGGGTCTCCAGCACGACAGTGACAGATGGCCCACCTTCAGCTAATAGCAGAAACCTCTTGTGCAGTGTGAACAGCTGAGCCTGATGGAAGCAGTGAACACTACACACTGTCTGAACTGCTTAGAGCTCTGGACAACACAGTTTCAAAGCTCAAAGAGCCCCTAAGAACTGAGAGACATTTATGAACCACTTATGAGTGACTGTAATACAAGGATGAATACAATCATCAGCATTGCCTTCCCAGAGCACTTGATGTAAGTGAAAGGCAACCTAGTTCCAGAGACAAACTAAAGTAGTGTCTCAGAGAGACCCCTGCATCCAGCATACGGCTAAGCATATAAATCAAGAGTTTGTGAAAAGGGGGGTGGGGTCAACAGTGTTATCACTAGAGTAACACGGAAACATTGACTAGGTGGTGGGACTTAGATTCAGACTAAGAAAAGGAGGAAGGAAGAAGAAAGGAAGGGAGGAAGGAAGGAAAGGAAAGCAAAGGAAAGGAAAGAAAAAAAATTAAAGAAAGAGGGAGCCAAAAATCACTAAAGGCACAAAGGAAACAGACCAACTGACATAGAAAACCTCCCTGGGCAGACGCCCTCACCCCTGTGTCCTGGAGCCTCCCCTCCCCAGATCCCTGCCCCACTAGGGACAGACAGACACAGGCTGGGGGTGTGGATCCACCTGCCAACACCCATGTCCAGCGGAGAAGCAATGACAGAAGCCAGAACTCCCACCTTCTGCTCCCCATAGAGAATTCTGGTCCAGACTCCCAGAGGGATAAAGAACAGGGAAGCTTCCAGTGGAGGGGATGGGACACGGAACTCTGGTGGTGGGAACTGTGTGGAATTGTACCACTCTTATCCTACAATCTTGTTAATCATTATTAATTCACTAATAAAAAAAAATCTAAAAATCTGGTCAACTACAGGTACCCCATCATATAAATGTTTTACCTCACTATCTTAAGCATACCTCAATAAATAACTCTATATCTGAAAAAAAGAAAGAAAGAAAGAAAGAAAGAAAGAAAGAAAGAAAGAAAGAAAGAAAGAAAGAAAAACTCAGAAGGACTTTGGGTCTTTAGAGTTTACTGCCTCAGGGGAGAAAGGACATGAATGAAGCTCAGCACATAGGCAGGGAAGTCAGGCTCTGGACAGCCCAGCACCAGAGAAGTGTCGATGTTTATTGTCACAGGAAGCAGAGAGCTTCTGGCGGCTTCACAGCAGAGGAGAGATATGCTGGCAGTGACAATTAGTGAAAACTAATCTTTTTTAAAGTTTGATTATTATTTATTTTTAAGATTTTATTTATTTATGAGAAAGATAGGAGGAGAGAGAAAGAACCAGACATCACTCTGGGACAGGTGCTACCGGCGATCAAACTTGGGACCTCATGCTTGAGAGTCCAAAGCTTTACCACTGCTCCACCTCCCGGACCACTAATTTTTTTTCTTATTTATTGCCAGCAGAGTTAGCACTGGGGCTCAGTGCTTACACGATAAATCCACTGCTCCTGGCTGCCTTTCTTCTTTTTCTTTTTTCCTTTTCATTCTTTTGTTGATAGAGATAAAGGCAGAGAGAGAACAAGAGACACCTGCAGAACTGCTTCACTGCTGGTGAAACTTCCTCCCTGCAGGAGGGGGCTGGGGGCTTGAATCTGGTGTCTGTGCATGGTGACCTGTGTCCTACTAGGCATTTCTCTACCCAGATCCCAGCATGTCAGCTTCTAAACCGGCACATGGTCATCAAGTGAACTGAACTTTTAAAAAAGTATTTTATTTATTTATTTGTTTATTCCCTTTTGTTGCCCTTGTTGCTTTATTGTTGTAGTTATTGTTGTTGTTACTGATGTCATCATTGTTGGATAGGACAGAGAGAAATGGAGAGAGGAGGGGAAGACAGAGAGGGGGAGAGAAAGACAGACACCTGCAGACCTGCTTCACCGCTTGTGAAGCGACTCCCATGCAGGTGGGGAGCCGGGGGCTCAAACCGGGATCCTTACGCTGGTCCTTGTGCTTTGAGCCACCTGAGCCTAAGTGTGACTTTTATGGTCTGTTGAAGTCAAACATCCTGTTGTAATCCCCATGTACAGACAACAGGCCTGGTGTTCAGGATGTGTGACTGCAGTCACTTGCTGGGTGAACTAGAAGAGGTCACTTAAAATTCCAAGCACAGAGTAACATGAATTCCACGACACAGTTGTTATCCGACGATCTTGTGCTGCTTATAATGATTGTGAGAAATAACCCACATACCCATTGAAGATATCGAACGCAGTGAGTAACAGAGTTATGGGACTGTGAAATCACCACCATTGCTGGCTTCAGAATATTTTCATCAATCCAGCTAGAGAGACTACATGGGGCCAGGTGCTGGTGCACCTGGTTGAGCACATGTTACAGTGCACAAGGACTCAGGTTCAAGCCCCTGGTCCCCACCTGCAGGGAGAAAGCTTCACAAGTAGTGAAGCAGGGCTGCAGGTGTCTCTCTCTCTCTCTCTCCCTCTCATTCCTCTATCTTCTCAGTTTCTGGCTGCCTTTAGCCCATAAATAAAGATAATAAAAAATTGGAAAAATAAATAAAATTTTAAAAGAGGGAAAGACTATATTCTGCTAAAAAAAATTGTCTTCAAATATCACACAAAAAGCAGAACTGGTCAGTGTCCCTTCTCCACTGTCCCTGTCCTTGGTGTGTTTTCCCTGCTTATTCTATTTGATAGTCACTGCAAAATGTGAATGTCTCGCTGCATAGCAAAAGTAAAAGCGTTCTCTTATGAGCACCCTAAAGGCGGCTGGAGAACTTGATCTTCTTGGCAAGGTGAAAGGACAACTCTCTTGTCAGTGCAGCTCTTGTCTCTTACAGGAGAAATATGGACCAGGCAAAGGGAAAAAAAAATACATAAACAAAAGAAGTCTCTGTTTTTGTCATTCAAGCAGTCACTAACATTTATTATTATTTTTTTAAAGGCACTTTCCATACAGAGCTCTGTGTAAATGTAAAAGGTCTGAAATACATAAGACCTGAAAAGGGGGAGGTGGAGCATGATGGGGAAAAGACAAAGCGGAGAGAAAAGTGAATATTTTTTTCCAATTTTAGTGTAAAGTAAATAATAATAATAATAATAATTAATGTCATTTTGTTTTGCAAGAGGAAAAGCACTCATCAAACTCCCGGACAAACGATCTGTTCTGTTCTGCTACATTGTGTCTTACAGAGCACATGAAAGTTGTTTCCTTGAGACATTTGCTATCTGAGTCCTTAAGCAGGAAATCACCAACCATAAATTTTGGCCTCTGTCATACAATGTTGCACGGAATAGATGTCCCAAAAGCAAGGCTGCAGGCCAAAAGCAAAACTGTATCTATTCCCCCGCACCCCTGACCCCCACACAAACTGCTTTAATGCAATTCCCTGTCCCGTGAACTTTCAAATAGTGTAAGTCAATTTCTCTCTCTAAATGTTTTGAAAACTAACATGTGTGCTATTTTATAAAAGAATAAACAATGGAAGCAGTTATGTTTATGTACGTAGTGTAATTGGTCCTGTGTGTGTAAAAATGGGGAACAGCAGGTCAAAAGGAGAAGGTTAAGTTCTCATGGTGAGCAGATTTTATTCAACCAGAGACCCATTCAGATCTGTGACCACAATTCTATCCGCTTCATTAGCTTGGCAGGAAAGCACACGCTGCAGCTTTGAGACAGCTGTCCGGGGACCCTGGTCCATCTCCCACACCAGACTTATGGTACACTCTAAGAACATGAAATGTTGACAGAGTATTACTGGCTCTCTCTCAAACACAGATATGCAATGCCATGATCAGTGTCACTCTATCCTTCCAGAATGGAGTTAACTTCAGAGGACTCATGACTTTTCTCTTTAGGAGGGAGAAGACAGAGCAGAATTGCTTGAGGTCCGTGAACATCTCTGAAGTGTGTTTCTACAAAATATGGAACTGTTACTAGTGAGATGCTAAAGTAGTAGACGGGGAGGAGGGACCCAAATAAGCCTAGAAAACGTTGTATTCTAGGGGTCCAATGGTGCACCTGGAGGAGCGCACATGTTACAGTGCGCAAGGACCCACGTTCGAGCCCCTGTTCCCCACCTGCAGGGGGAGAGCTTCAGAAGTGGTAAAGCAGGGTTGTAAATGTCTCTCTGACTCTCTCTCTCTCTCTGGCTGCCTATCAAATAAATAAAGATTAAGAAAGAAAGAAAGGAAGGAAGGAAGGAAGGGAAAAAGGAAAGAAAATGCAGTGCAGGCCAGGGTAGATAGCATAATGGTTCTGCAAAGAGACTCTCATTCCTGAGGCTCCAAAATCCCAGGTTCAATCCCCTGCACCACCACAAGCCAGAGCTGAGCAGTGTTCTGCTAAAATACATAAATAAATAAATAAATAAATAAATAAATAAATAAAATAAATGCTGTGTTCTATATTTGCTCTTGAAGAACCATAGAAGTAGTATTTTCATCCTGAAAGCTGAGAGAACTCCTAAAGTAGGAAACCAAGTTTAATTTCTTTGAACACAATGTTTCCATATATATGTATGTATGTTTGTTTGTTTTTAAACACAATAGCCCTGCTCCCTCAACACTTGATAACTTCCCATAAGCTCCGGCAGGCAGCTGATAGAAGCAGCACCAAGCAGTGACTAAGGCCATGCCATTTGGGGTTACACTTCTGTATGCAAATCCTAGCTCTAGTGCAGTAGCAGTGCTTTCTCTAGCAAGTGAACTTTGGAAGGGTCATTACAGTAAGTCAACGGGTGGCCGGTGGGCGGCTCAGCCATAAAGGTGTGGGATTGAGAGCCCGGGACCCTGAGTACCGTCCCTAACACTATACCAGGAAGGGGCTCTCTGCTCGCGTAAGAAGAAAAATAAGGATCTTATGTGATTTTTAACTATTTTTATTTATTGGATAAAGACAGACAAAAATTAAGAGGAAGGGGGTTAGACAGGGAGAGACAGAATGACACCTGCAGCCCTGCTTCATCACTCATGAACGTTTCCTCACAGATGGGGACTGAGGGCTTGAACCCGGATCCTTGTGCACAATGACATGTGCACTTCGCCAGATGCACCATCACTGCTAAAAAGAGAAAAATGAGTATTCTAAAAGAAAAAAAGAACCAGTGTGAAGTGTTTAGGCCACAAAGGAAGGATCTAGCAAGCATGAATCAGAGTTACTCCCGTGTTTTCACGTTTCGTTCCGGTCTACGCCCCTTATGACTTGTCAGTAACCTTGACAAAGTCATTCACCTAGTTTATGTTTTAAGTTTTAAAATTTTTTAAAATTATCTTTATTTATGTATTTGATAGTGACAGACAGAAATTGAGAGGGAAGAAGGAGATAGAGAGGGAGAGAGACACCTGGAGCCCTGCTTCACCACTCGCAAAGCTTTCTCCCTGCAGGTGGGGACTGGGGGCTCGAACCCAGATCCTTGTGCGCTGTGATGTGTGTGCTCAACCAGGTGCGCCACCACCCGGCCCCGCACCTAGTACTTTTCACTATTGTAAGTTGTGACTCAGGCAAAGCCCTTCAGCAGACCGTGTCTGTCAGGCAGGGCAGCGAGGTCAGAGTGGAGAGGAGGACTCCTACAACACCCACAGACCACTGCCACCCAGGAGGCGCCCACACACTTCCCTCTTCAAACAGATTTTTCAGAGAAGCTTTTTTTTTTTAAGTGAATTATTTCTTCTGGAAGCATATTTAACACTGTATCAGTACCATTACTTCTGTATGTTTATTTATACACGAGAAACAGAAAAAGAAATTGAAGGCCTGGGGCACTCATGAATATTTAAAAGTCTGAAGGCTGTGTGGTCCCAGTTATAACAGGTCTGATTAAGTCTTGAACATTATTTTGAAAAGCATTTTTTAAAATCTGTTCACAGAATCTACTATTGCTCAAATATAGGCTTTCCTGGTGATTATTTATTTGTGACCATATTCCTTCAAATCTCTCCTTTTTTAGCATGGGAATGTCTATCCTATCTATTTTTTTTAATTATCTTCATTTATTGGACAGAGACAGCCAGAAATTGAGAGGAAGGGGGAGGGAGAGAGAGAGAGACACCGGTGGACCTGCTTCATTACTCACAAAGCTTTCTCCCTGCAGGTGGGGACTGGGAGCTTGAAGCTGGGCCCCTGAGCATTGGTGACACGTGCACTCCACCAGGTGCGCCACCACCCAGTCCCTGTTCGTCCTATCTATCCTGGTATTTCCAAAGCATATGATTTGCCTGCTTCCAAAGGTCCTCGCTGGAGAGGATATTTTTCTTCTGATGATACAACTTGAGTCTTTGATTTAGATCCTAATTAGGTGAGATTTAGGACTTGTATATCTGATATTAGAATGGGGGGGGGGTTGAACCACTGAGCTGCAGATGAGAACGGTGCCTGGCACATAATACCCTGTGTTATGGAACAATACAGCTGTAAGTGGGAGCTGTCGTAGCTGTCACCGCTCACAGAGACGTCTGGAGTGCCCGCTAGCCAGCGCCCATCAGCATTCACTACTCACTCCGTCCTTCTGCGCTGTGTCTGCCTGTCCTGAAACATACAGGTTCCATGGGCAGCAACTATGCCAGCATTCACTCTGTCAAGCATCCTCCAGTCGGAGGGCAGACAGCACCATGGTTATGCAAAAAGACTCTCTCTCATGCCTGAGGCTCCAAAGTCTCAGGTTCAATCCCCTGCCTCCTATCTAACTCATGAAAAACAGACAGAAAGAAAAGTGAGTTACATACATTCCTACAGACAAAAATAGAAGCGAAAAGTACAAGTCACTGAAGTTTACAAGGTTATTTGTTTTGCCGACTGCTGAAAACTTGTCATCTCGGGGCCGGGTGGTGGTGCACCTGATCGGGCCCATGTATTACAATGTGCAAAGACCTGGGTTCAAGCCCCTGGTCCCCACCTGCAGGGAGAAAGCTTTGGAGTGAAGTGAGGCTGCAGGTGTCTCTCTGTCTTTCTCCCTCTCTATCATTTCCTTCCCTCTTGATTTCTGACTCTCTCTATCCAAGAAATAAAGATAAAAAATTTTCTTTAAAAAGTATTATCATCTAGGCGGGGGTAAACAGCATAGTGGTTATGCAAAGAGACTCTCATGCCTGAGGCTCCAAAGTCCCAGGTTCAATTCCCTGCACCAGCATGAGCCTGAGCTGAACAGTGTGCTCCGACAAACAAAACATCCCCCTGTCAATCTATAAGCATCCCCAGCCTGCAAAACACACCTGACAGACACATGTGCTCACAAGAAGTTCATACAAGCCAACAACTTATTTATTTAGTAGAAGTCATTCAGAAATGTGTGTGTGTGTGTGTGTGTGTGTGTGTGTGTGTGTGTGTGTGAACAGGGGCTCCCACAATACTGATAATGTCAGTTACAAACGCTGGCAGGACATAATTACTTTAAGACATTGACCAGCATCTAGAAGGGACTTGGCACTGAAGTAAATGCATTCTCTCACTGGCCTGATGGGAAGGACACAGTCCCATATTAACAGGGAATGGAAAAGGCCCAGAGGATTAAGCCATTTGCTACAGAATACACAGTTAGTCGATGGAGAGCCCCCCCCCCCCAAGTGCACACGTCCCACACGCTCTGCTCTGGCACACAAAATGAATTTGGTACTTGCCGCTTAAGTTTGCTTTCCTACGAATGCTGATGTCCACCTCTCCAAGACAAGTTAGTTCAGGTCTCTACAAACCCTGCTCCCCACTGTGAGGTATACCTGTACTTTAATACAAGATGAAAGGGGAGTTCATCTGCTGGAAGGGGGTGTGACGGTGCTACAGAGGTGCCTGTGGGGCCACATGTGCACTGGACTTTGGGTTCCAGAACACCTGGCTTTCCACTGAGTTCTGTGACTCATTAGGCATGGAGATTTGGTGTGCAGACGGTATGCTGGGTACAACACCAGTCCCTCACAGAGAGGCCATGCAGATTGATATGTGACAGGTATAGAACCACCTATTTAGAAAAGCACCTGGCATGCAATAGATGATACATATTTTTAAAGAATTCCCTTTTTAAAATTTTTGTAATTTATTATCGGATAGAGACAAAGAAATTGGGAGAAACTCTTCCCTGATCCAGCTTTTTGGTCCTTTTTCCAGCCATGACATCATCTCCCCAGACAATAACTTGGATCCACCTGCATATCAGATGTCAGGCTCAGAAAAAACAAAACAAAACTAGTATATTCATGGGCCCTTTTGGAATATAACCAAAATAGGCCTACTAACTATCTACAAAATGGAGACCCCCAAGTCTTCCTCTGCACTATTCTAGCTTTTTGGTTCATGATTAGTCAATAATTTGTTTGGCTTTATATGTTAACTCTTTTTTTTTCAGCCACCAGATTCCAGATGCTACCATGATCCCAACCAGACTTCCCTGGGCAGACAACCCCACCAATGTGTCCTGGAGCCCTGCTTTTGCAGATCCCTGCCCCACTAGGGCAAGAGAGAGACAGGCTGGGAGTGTGGATCGACCTGTCAACACCCATGTTCAGCGGGGAAGCAATTACAGAAGCCAGACCTTCTACCTTCTGCATCCCACAATGACCCTGGGTCCATACTCCCAGAGGGATAAAGACTAGGAAAGCTATCAGGGGAGGGGATGGGATGCAGAGTTCTGGTGGTAGGAACTGTGTGGAGTTGTACCCCTCTTATCCTATTGTTTTTGTCAGTGTTTCCTTTTTATAAATAAAAATTAGAAAAGAAGAAGAAGAATTCACCATCTTCACCTCATCTTGGATGGAGCTTGAAAGAGTCATATGAAGTGAGATCAGCCAGAAAGAGAATGATGAATGTGGGATGATTTCACTCATGGACAGAAGTTGAAAAACAAGAACAGAAGGGAAAATACTAAGTAGAACTTGGACTGGAGCTGGTGTATTGCACCAAAGTCAATGACTCTGGGATGGGGGTTGTTCAGGTCCTGGAACAGGACGGCAGAGGAGGACCTGGGGGGGGGGGGGTTAGAGTGTGATGTGGGAAACTGGGAAATGTGACACACGGACCAACGAGGGCACTTCCTGCCGACTGTAAACCATGAGTCCCGGTTCAGGGGAAGGGCCCTCCACTTTGCGAGGTGCCTGTGAGCTGGGGAAAGAACCGGAAGTGCTCAGCAGAGCTTCCTGGAAAATGAGCCCTCAGCCCTCAGCAGGGGCTTCCTCACGAGGTTTGGCCTAAATAACAGCTGAAGACTTGATGAAGCAGATTCTCCTTCCTGGGTTTGTCCGCGGTGTGCACATGATCTAACCACAAAATAATCACTGGCTTTGCACTTTTCAGCATTTTTTTTTCATGTTCTCTGACAGGAACAGGAAGACAAAGGCAGCTAGGCTCATAAAATGATTGGAAAAATACCTGACTGGCCACAGCGTCTTCCTGCTCTTAGCCCAGTTTTCTGCAGCCACTTCAGACCCACCATTCAGTGTTTACCTCATGGACATTCTCCAACACTGAGAGGGCTCTAGATAGACCCTGGCCAGGACTGGAAACTGATAAAAACAGAGCTGGCAAAAATCTGTATTGATTATGCATTTCTTTCCTCCTCTTTCTCCCCTCAAGCAATGGGAAACTACTCAGCCCTTCCATGATGCTAAGCCAGTCTTTCCCATCCTCTGCCCAGCCAGTCTTGATTCCCCCGCCCCCACCCCCAGCTGTACCAAGGAAATGACAAACGGGGACTCACGAGAGGCTATCAATCATTGTCACCAAGAGGAGAATGAAAGGAATCCAACATATGTTCTTGCAAAGACCTCCCACTCTCCACGCCCACCCTCCTCCCCCTCACTGGTACACAAGCTTGTTAAGAAGCATCACGTGCACATGATCTGTTAACAGCCCTGCAGCAGGAATGCAGGAGGACAAGGGAATAGAAGTACTCCAAGCATCCTTCTTCTGCTTTTTAGATGTATGTCCCTCTGTACTGTTCACAGCTCACATCCTCCATAGGACAGACAGACACAGAGTTTCACACCAAGTGAGGGTTCACAATCCAGTGCCCAGTGAGCAGAAGGACAGGTGATTACGCCAGTGCCGCCTGTACTGCTGACCACCAGGACACTTGATAAGTCAAATCCTATGGCAACAACTCCAACTCCAAGTCTGTAGAAATAAAAGGATGTTGTGAAGGGAAGAGGGACATGTGCTGATGGGGGGGTGCAGGACAGGCTACTTGCACCATTAGATCCTAACATGCCTTTACTCTGACTAAGCAACGTATAAGAAAGAAATTATCAGGGAGTTGGGCGGTAGTGCAGCAGGTTAAGCACATATGGTGCAAAGTATAAGGACCGGAGTAAGGATCCTGGTTTGAGTGCCAGGCTAGTGTGGGGGTGTCTCCTCCTGAGCACGTGCTCTCTGGGTTGGAGAGAACACGACCGGAGCCAGCCTGGGCTGCTACTCACTCAGTGATGCAAGGGAGATGACTCATGAACAGAGCTCTGGTGGCGAGGCAATTTGATTCTTTATTGATCAGAGAGCCAAGGCTTTTAAAAGGCAGACCCAGAAGTTGCAATTTGGAAATGGAAATGGCTTTCCATGGTTTGGAAAGGGGTGGAGAAAGGCAGAAGGAGGCTGGGAAAAGCAGGGTCTTTCTTAGCAACTGTTGAGGGTTTTAACTGGTAGGATTAATAATACCCTGCAGGCAGGGAGGGTCTTGAGGTTAGAAAGAAGAGAGATCAAAGGAATGGAATGGGTGGCGATCTTTCAGGCAAAACAATGATTATGTAGATAGGCCCTAGTATCAGGAATGCAGGGTGGAGCAGGGGGAGCTGGCTTAATGTTTTAAGGAATGCCAGGCTCCTGGAGGCAGAAAAATGCAGGGTGCTTTGTGAGGAAGGGAGTCCGATGAGATGGGTCAAATCTTGGGGAGTCATGTCCCTCCTTGCTCAACCTCTCAGTAGAGAAAGAGAGAGACTGACAGGATGGATGTCTCCTCAAGTCAAGCCTTGCCAAGCTCAACCACATCCTCACAATTTCCCAACATCGAGCCCCCAGCTCCGCACCTGCAGGGGGTTGCTTCACAAGCAATGAAGCAGGTCTGCAGGTGTCTGTCTTTCTCTCCCCATCACTGTCTTCCCCTCCTCTCTCCATTTCTCTCTGTCCTGACAGTGACGACATCAATAACAACAACAATAACTACAACAACAATAAAAAAACAATAAGGGCAATAAAAGGGAAAATAAATAAATATTTTAAAAAAGAAAGAAATTATCAACCATGAAGGGCCTGCTCTACCAGCGAGGGAACGAGTCACAGGGACACTGCAAATAAGCAACTCACACACTGCTTCGCACGAGAGACTGAACGTAGGTGCCTAACAGAGCTCGAGTACTGGCTAGTTTTTCCTATTTGTGGCAGTTTAGTGAGATGGGGAACTTCAGTGAAGTGAGTTTCACTAACAGGCATGCAGAAATATACACTTTCTTGTGAATTTTTGTCATGTGAGTTCATAGGTGAAATGCTAAGGGAATTAACATATTAGGCTGGTGGGCCATTTTTAAAGTTCTGTGTGTGCTCGATAGGAAGATTTTTTAAAGTGGTAAAAGTCACAATGACTACCTCAATTTTTTACAATATTTATTTATTTACTTTCCCTTTTGTTGCCCTTGTTTTTTTATTGTTGTAATTATTATTGTTGTTACTGATGTCGTCATTGTTGGATAGGACAAAGAGAAATGGAGAGAGGAGGGGAAACAGAGAGGGGGAGAGAAAGACAGACACCTGCAGACCTGCTTCACCACCTGTGAAGCGACGCCCCTGCAGGTGGGGATCTGGGGGCTCGAACCAGGATCCTTACGCTGGTCCTTGCACTTTGCGACATGTGCGCTTAACCCAGACTCCCTACTACCTCAATTTTTTTAAAGTTCAGGTCTGTTACACCAGGAGCAAACTAGATTAGATGCATACTCAACCCTGTTGATGGACTATTCAGAGCTCACTGGGAAACTAAGAAACAGGAGAGATGGGACAAGGGCCTACAACACTCTACACTGCATACACACTGTTACACAGCAAGCTTAGTGAGTACAAGTTCTAACTGCGCTAGAACTGCAATGTCGAACACTCAGGCCCGTGCTCTGCAAGCCACAGCCCGGCTGTTTCCCTTAGCTGGACATCTTCCCCAGATTCTACCACCTGCTCCACCCACAGCAGCTCACCAGACGGCAGCACTTGCCCCTGCTGCCCGATGTCCTGTGATGGTCTCTGTAGTTAATCATGAACTAGACAGTCCCGCCATTCACAATACCTCCGAATCAAAGGCAGCCAGGGACAGAAGTTTCTGTCAAATGTCCGCACCCTTAACAGTGCTATATAAAAAGAAGCCCTGGATCCAAAGGTAGGCAGAAGCCCCTTGGGGGCTTAAAAGCCTGGCTTTCTTAAAGAATACATGTTGTAAAGCGCAGGGACCGGCGTTAGGCTCCCAGTTCGAGCCCCTGGATCCCCACCTGCAGGGGAGTCGCTTCACAGGCGGTGAAGCAGGTCTGCAGGTGTCTGACTTTCTCTCCCCCTCTCTGTCTTCCCCTTCTCTCTCCATCTCTCTCTGTCCTATCCAACAATGACGACATCAACAACAACAACAATAATAACTACAACAACAATAAAAAACAAGGGCAAAAAAGGGAAAATATATATATATATGTTTTAAAAAAAGAACAAAAGAATACATGTTAACATAGTTATAGACTAACAGTCAACCCCTATCTGTGACCTTCGGAAAACTACTATAGTTTCCAATGGAACGAAAGGGGACATAGTACTCTGGTGGTGAGAACAGTGTGTAATTCTACCCGTTATCTTATAGTTTTGCAAATCAGTATTAAATTATTAATTAAAAAATAATACAAGTAAAATGTGTAATATACTAAGGTTCTAACTCTTTAGAAGTCTGTTCCTTTTTATTTAATTTATTATTATTATTATTGTTATTAGATAGAAATTGAGAGGGGAGGAGGCAGAAAGGGAGAGAGACAGAGAGATACCTGCAGCTCTGCTCCACCACTCGTGAAGCTTTCCCCCTACAGAAGGGGGCCAGGGGCTTGAACCTCAGTCCTTGTTCATTGTAATGTGTGCGCTTAACCAGATGCCTGACCACCCGGCCCCTAGGAGTCAGTTTCTATGTGATCTGCTAGTTCCTGAGTCAGTACAGTAGCTACCTGGGGTGGAGTGACCATCTGAAGCAGGAAGTGGGGAGAGAAAGGGTACCAGGCCAGCACTGACCTGGAGCCAGCAGAAAGCAGCAGTGGCGGGTGGGACCCAGTCCTAGAGCATTCTCGGGGAACTAGGGGACTCCATTGCCACCCTGTGAGGACTCAGTCAGACAGTCTTGGAGGCACCCCAGAATTTCTAGACAGAGAACTAAGTGCCGCTTCAACAATCTAACAATTTCATCACTGTCCTGTGTTGAAATAAACAGCAGAAACAGACAATATATATATTTTTTGTGACAAATCCATACAGAGAGGGGGAAAATCCACAACACTAAAATAAATAAATAAATAAATAAATAAATAAATAAATAAAGCAATGGTCCCTTATGTTGGGAACAGAAATTACAGAAAAGGACAGCTTTTGTCTTTATTTTTGGGGACAGTGGGAGCAAGAAGTCATATATTGCACGACAGAGTAGTAAAAAGCAAAATTCAAATCTTTTAGCTGAATATGACATCCAGTGAGTACAGAGAAACTCAATAGGAAGAGTGACAGCTACAAATTGAAAGTGGCCGCGGGCAGGGGACAGACACACACAGAGGTCCGCCCTTCACCGGGAAGCTCAGAGCCCTGGGACTGACTGACTGACACCCAGACGGGCACAGGTGTCGCTGTCTCCGAGCACAAACCTGCTGGAGGCAGGAGGGGGCCAGTTGCCTAAAGCACCCAGAGCCAGTGTGGCTTCCTAACTCTTAAGGCCACCATCAGATCTGCTTCAAATGTTTCCTCTTTAACAAAGTCACCAGCGACCACACACAGAGACATGCTGGAAGCCACAGAGAGCGTCACGTGCAGGTTTTAGGGAACTGGAGCTGGTGATGGAGAATGCTGCTGCGCCCCAGCGTTCTTGGGTTGCAGGAAATATGGCTTGGCAGATAGGATTGCCAGCTCTGCACAACAACAAATCCTGCAGCTCAGGTTTCACAGTGCCTCCACTTCAGGGCCTAACACCTCCCAGAGCTGGCTATCTGTCAGACGCAGGAGCTGAAGCCTAGCAACCATCCTCTTTGTGATCTTCACAGATACAGACACTGCTAACAGTACTGCCAGACCACCGACACAAACCGCTTTCAAGTCTTGAGTCAGGATTCTAATGAAATGGACGGCACACACAACAGAAAAACGGGAATGGATGTGATCCCCGCCGGACACCATCAAGCAGGCAGGGGCTTAGACTGAAGCTCAGCCCCCCCAAGCCTAGAAGAGCACACAGGAGCCTTGCACACACAGATAAACAACAAATTTCAGGTGGCTCCAGCTAAGAGGAAAGAAGCAACTCCCACTTCAAGTGATTTTCAGCCAGGAGGGACCAAACTCTTGGCGAGACCTGTGCCCAGGGGGCTTGAGGCATTCAAGGAGACACAGAAGAAGAGCCGAGATTTTTATCAGCAGGGAGAGTGTCAGTGAGAGTATCGAGTAGCCAGGTAGAGCAGAAGGGCGAGTCACCGCTAGTCACCTAAATGATTCACAGAAATTGGAGTCCCTCCAGACCAGGGCTAACTGGAGCCTCGGAGGTGGACGCACATAGCAGGGCTTGCAAGCCGGTGCCTACGGGGTGAGCCGGTTGGGATCCCACCCCACAGCTGCCAGTGGGAACCACCTGAACCCTGTGCCTTTAGGGCTTCCTGTGCTGATGCTGCCACCATGCCATCCTGACGTCCCTGGGCAGACGACCTCAGCGATGTGCCCTCTCCAGAGCCACCTCCCCAGAGCCCTGCCCCACTAGAGACAGACAGACACAGGCTGGGGGTATGGACCCACCTGCCAACACCCATGTCCAGCGGAGAAGCCATGACAGAAGCCAGAACTCCCACCTTCTGCTCCCCATAAAGAATTTGGGTCCCTGCTCCCAGAGGGATAAAGAACAGGGAAGCTTCCAGTGGAGGGGATGGGACACGGAACTCTGGTGGTGGGAACTGTGTGGAATTGTACTCCTGTTATCCTACAGTCTAGTTAATCATTGTTAAATCACTAATTTTAAAAAAAGCTATATAAAAAAAGAATTTCCTGCACTGAGGATTGATCAATCTATGCTTTTTATGAGCATCCAGGATTCTTTTAAAATATTTTAAAAATCATTTTATTGGGCCCTGAATGATTTACAGTACAGTTTTTGACACATGGTACAATTTATTTCCCTGTGCTAGTTGTCTGCAAAACACTCTTTCCCTCCAACAACAGTCAAAGAGTGGAAACAACTCAAGCATTCACCAGTCAGCGCAGAGATAAACAACAGGAAGTGTGTCCACATGATTCACTATGTGACTACAAAACAGAAATAAACATCATGATAGGGTGGCCTGGGAGGTGGCACAGTGGATACAGTATTAGACTCTCAAGCATGAGGTCCTGAGTTCAATCCCCAGCAACACATGGACCAGGAGTGGTATCTGATTCTTTGTCTCTCTCCTCCTAGCTTTCTCATGAATAAAAGAAAATACTTTGAGAGAAAAACCCACCAAGAACATCATGATAGGGGTGAACCTTGCAGACATCACGCTAAGTGGAGTGATCAGATGCATGAGGACAAACACCACATAATTTCCCTTAGGAAAGGTAGAAAATACACTGACGGTGGTGTGGAAATGAGAAATTTGTGTTTAATGAGTCTGAAGTGTCTATTTTGCCAGATAAAGTTTGTGGAGACAGTGGTTTGATCTGCACAAACACTGTGAATGCATTTAATATCACTGAAAAGAGTAAATTTCCAGTCAAGTATACTTCACTGACATTTTTACAATAACTCGATCAATAAGTAAATAATATAGAGATCTTACGAGATCCACCACACGGATGGCACACTGCACAGGGTCCTGGCACAGGGAACTGGTCGCCAACGAGGGGACACGTCCACCCCACCCCTGACACAGACACAGCAAGTCACAGGGGCGCTGTATTTCTGTCCCAGCTGCCTGCTTTGGTTTGACACACACAAGACTCATTGATCTCAGACCCAAAGTGCAGAATCCTCTCCATTCTCAATTCAAATAGCCGGTGGGTTCTACGACCTCTGCCTTGATCCTCCGACTCTGTTATTTCTCCCTCTCCACTGCAGTCAGCCCCACTCGGGCCCATCCTGGCTGGCCTGGACCGTCAGCCCCTCCTGCAGACGGCTGCCCCGTCCCCGGGGCTTCACCATTCCACTCACATACTCACAAAGGGTTCCCTTTCCTCTCTTGTGTGTGCTGAAAGAAGTGAACGATGAGGTGACTTCATCACGCCTCGTCAGCTCTGCTGTTCAGTGGGAAACTGTCAGCTTGTTTTGACTGTCGTTTCCTAGCCACGCGGAGCAACGCAGTGACTCAGTTCTCTCCGGGAGAACACACCTGTGTACTTCCAAGGTGCGAGCAAAGAGTCAGTGGATGGAAGTGGAAGAAAATCTGAAGGAATCTTGAGCTTCCTATGCCTACAGCTTCCTTCACATGCCTTGCACAGCTCTGGGGATCGCAAGGTCCTCAGTCAGGACACCTTGTGGTCTGGGAGGCGGCCAAGTGGATACAGTATTGGGTTCTCAAGCAGCAAGTCCCAAGCTGATCCCTGGCATTGCATATGCCAGAGTTAAACTCTCTCTCTCTTAAATAAATAAGTCTTTTAAAAACTGTTTTTATTTATTTACTATTGGATAGAGACAGAGAGAAATTGAGAGGTGAGGAGGAAATAGAGAGAGACACATACGAGGACCAGTGGTGGCACACCTGGTTGAGCACACGTTACAATGTGAAAGGGCCGGAGTTCGACCCCTGATGCCCATCTGCAGGGGGAAAGCTTTGCAAGTAGTGAAGCAGGTCTGCAGGTGTCTCTCCCTCTCTATCTTCCTGTCCTCTCTCAATTTCTCTCCGTCCTATCCCATAAGATGGAAAAAAATTGGCTGCCAGGAGCCGTGGATTCTTAGCGCCGACATCGAGCCCCAGCGCTAACCCTGGATGCAAACACAACTAAAAGCAGTGATTAGAGAAAAGTAGTCACTTCATGCTGTAGCCTCCAATACAACTGAACGAGAACCAGTCATACTGACAGTGGGGCTCAATGCACAGAAGTTACAGGCTCTCCCGGAATACACTGTGAGCAGGCAGAAAAGAGTACAGCGGAGTCGCTCTCTAGACTGAGGCAGGCCGGCATGAGCAGTGGGTCCCTCTCCCAGCCCCTCTCAGCACAGCAGGCATCTGCTCAAGGGTCTCTGTGCACCTCGTACCCTAGGAAGCAAAGGAGAACAAGCCTGGAGCCACGCGGGTCTGTACCAGCTTCAGCACCCTCCCTAGGAACTGCAGCAGGTGCATTAACTAATGCAGCACAGACAAGTGGCATCGACTGAGCCTGAGGGGTTAGAAATGTCCCTAGTGGGAGTTGGGCGGTAGCGCAGCAGGTTAAGCGCACGTGGTGCAAAGCGCAGGGACCGGTGTTAAGGATCCCGGTTCGAGCCCCCGGCTCCCCACCTGCAGGGGAGTCGCTTCCCAGGCGGTGAAGCAGGTCAGCAGGTGTCTGTCTTTCTCTCCCCCTCTCTGTCTTCCCCTCTTCTCTCCAGTTCTCTTTGTCCTATCCAACAACAACGACATCAATAACAACAACAATAAAACCAGGGCAACAAAAGGGAGTGAATAAATAAATAAATAAATATTAAAAAGAAAATAAAAGAAGTGTCCTTAGTGGCTTCAGAACTGACAATTGCTCCGGGCAGCAACAGTTTAAATATATTTGTGTTTCTGAGTCTATAAATATAAACTCTGATGTCCTGACAAAAGTCATTCTAAAGGTAAAACAACAACAACAGACCAGCAAATACATCCACCACCACCCACCCCTTCTCTAGAAGGGAACACCACCAGTAAGAAAACCACAGTCTGACCTTTCGCAGAAAGACAAAAGCACTATTGAGAGAAAGAGAAAAAGGGAAAACGAGTTCTGAACAGTGTGCACCAGAACTCACACTGGCCAAGCTGTCTGCACTCTGGAATGCTGCAGTGCTTAATGTCAACTGTCCAGAACTGGGCTCGTGGGTCTACGAGAAAGAAGACTGCACACTGCTGCCCGTCCTGTAGGTCGCACATTCAGACGAGCAGAAGGCCCTGGGACCACTATCCAGTACACTACAGGAAAACATCTTTATGAACCTGTTAACAGCATTGTCTGGAGAACTTATCTTGAGTCAATTATCTCGGCAGTCAGCTCCATGGGGGTTGAATCACCACGCAAATATCAAGGCTGTGACTCACAACTACTGAGAGAGATGACAAGGCCTGTGCACACACCATGGGAGTGTCCTCGAAATGTCAACTCTGCTTGAAAAGGTGTTCCCAAACTTTGTCCTCAAGATATCGTGAGTACAAAGCTCACCAGGGCCACAGATAACAAACAACAGCGAGAGAGTTCAATTGTGCAACATCCCAAATTGCACATTCTGCCCATCGTTCTCTTGGTTATGAGTAGCACACACACACGCTCACACACACACACACACACACACACACACACACAGGCACACACACACACACAGAGGCACACACACGCATGCACACACGCACTCGCACACGCACACACACTCTCACACACACTCTACACACACACACACGCACACACACACAGGCACACGCACACACGCACGCGCGCAGTCTCACACACACAGTCACACATTCACACACACGCACGCACACACACTCACACACGCGCACACACACGTACACACACTCACGCACACACGTACACTCGCACGCACACACGCGCACACGCACACATGCACACTGTTTGTTTGATTCTCAGAGCTCAAAAACATTTAATTTGGGATACAGTTCCAGAAGCCCTCAGGTTCTGAAGCATTTTTCTAGAGGAACAATGGAGAGATGAGTCATAAAATTTAAGAGGGAAAAAATCACCTATTTTCTTTTTATAAGAGCTCACAATTTGTTTTCTTGTTTTTACAGATTGTATTTCAGACATGCTGGAGGGAGAACTGTGTATCGTTCATTTCAAAGAGTGGAGACTTGATTCTCTTGATATCTGTGAGCTTTTTAAAACTCATGGTGGTTGCAGCTGAGGGAATGGCTCAGTGGGCAGAGTACAGGACCTGCAAGCCTCTGGCAATGCGTATGTCACAGCAGGGGTTCGGCCTCTTTCTCTCTCATGAGATAATAAAATAATCTTTGAAAAGTAACAGCACAGCCTGGAGGTGGTGCAGTGGATAAAGCATTGGATTCACAAGCATGAGGTCCTCAGTTCACTCCCCGGACAATGCTTGTACCAGAGTGATATGCTGGTGTTCTCTCTCATGAAGAAATAAAATATATATATATTTTTAAGTAACAAACATAGAGGCTGGAGGAACAGCTCACCAGGAAGGGGACCTCCACTGCCAAGTGTGCAGCCCAGGTTAAAGTCCTGGTGCCTTAACAGCCACGGCACTGGGAGCAGGGGGTTGGGGCTACTTGGCTACGGGTCTCTCTCCCCCTCCCTCCCTCTCCCTCTCCCTCTCCCTCTCCCTCTCCCTCTCCCTCTCCCTCTCTTTATCTGAATAAACAAGTGGCCCGGGAGTGGTAAAATGGTGAATTATGAGGCTCTAGCTCATAACAAAACATTACAAATAATAAACATCATGATGGTCTGCTTTTAACAGAAATTAAGACTTTGATTAAGATTGCAATGTTCTTTGACGCCAATCTATGGCACATACAGGTGAGGGCTGGGCATACCAGGAGGTGGTGCAAGAGCTCACAGTTTGACAAGAAACCTTCTGCCCAGGCCAGTGCTCCCTAGAAACAGTCAAGAATAGGGGCTGGGTGGTGGTGCGCCTGGCTGAGCGCACATGTTACAGTGCCCAAGGACCCAGGTTCAAGCCCCCGGTCCCCACCTGCAGAAGGAAGGTTTTGCAAATGGTGAAGCAGGGCTGCAGGTGTCTCTCTGCCTTTCTCCCTATCTCTCCCTTCCTCTCAATTCCTGGCTGTCTCTATCCAATAAATAAAGATAATTTTTTTTAAAAAAAAGAAGAATATGCTATTGGGAATCTAGTTAAGTGGGAACAAATTGGTAAGATTAGTTAATTTATTAAAAACAACAATAATAACAATAAGTCCAAAGGAAGAGACTTAAAATTAACAAGACTCTGTTCTCACTAACCACAGGCAATAACCCCCCGCCCCCATAAAATGAAACAAGGACTCTGCTGCTTTCCTCTGCCGTCCCCATTCACACCAGCCTGTCATACACTGACTGTCGGTTCAGCTTTGTCATGATTCATTGATTAGCACTGCCAAGGTTAACAAAGAACAGTGTTGGCCACTCCCCTGCCCCCCCCCACAGACTCACACTCACACACAGACTCACATACGCTCACACATACAACTCACACACACACTTACACACACACACACTTACACACACTCACACACACACACACACTCACACACACACACTCACACACACACTCACACACATACATACACACACACTCATGCACATACACACACACTCACACACACTCACACACATACACACTCACACAGACACACTCACACTCACGCACATACACACACTCACACACACTCACACACATACACACTCACACATACACACTCACACAAACATACTCACACACACTTACGCACATACACACACACACTCACACACACACTCACACACACACATACACACACTCACACACACACACACACTCACACACACACACAGACACACACACACATACACAAACTTTGTCACAGGAATCAGCACTACTGGAACAGGCCCAGAGAAGCCTCCTTCCACAGTCACAAGTCCCATCACGCAGACTCAGGGCAGGCTTGACGTCGGTCACACCGCGTAATGTTTGGCTCCACGCTCTGCTGACTCCACACTGAATTCTTAACTTTTGATCAAGGAGTCTCCCAATTTTCATTTTGAAGCAGTCTCTGGAAAATGTGCATCTAGGAGGTCAGGCAGTGGTGCACCTGGTTGAGCGCACACATGACAGTGAGCAAGGACCCGGGTTCATGCCACTGGTCCCCACCTGCAGGGGAAAAGCTTCATGAGTGGTGAGGCAGGGCTGCAGGTGTTTCTCTGTCTCTCTCCTTACCTCACCCCTCTCAATTTCTCTCTGTCTCTATCCAATAATAAATAAAGTATTTTAGCTGTATGCCTAGTGCTGTGCAGATTTATCTTAATACTGAAGTGTGAAGAATTATTTTATGCCATACTTCTATTCATTTTACTTTAAAACATAGCTGCTGATATTTTAGATCTGTTCAAGTCCAATAAAGTCAAATCCTTAAATCACTCCGCATCTGCTCACTACAAAGTTCTCCTCAGCAATACTCTTGTCTGGGTTTACTCAGATCTGCTGGTAATTCGCCTTCACACTAACCAAGGTCAGTGCAGCCCTGACCCCGTCTGTACCCTTTAAGCCTTCCCATGGCATTCACAGCACTTAGCACTGGACCCCAAGTTTAGTTTTGGCCCGAGGTCCTGTGCTGTATACTTCAACGTGTGTCTGATCTATTCCTTGTCTCACCTGATTGTTCTCACCTGCTAGAATATGCCACTCATCCTCTGGCCAGTCTTACAGCTTTTGCTCTGGTCTTCCTCTCTGTTCAAGGAAAAATCAGGCAAAACTCTTGGATTCAACTGCAATCATGACCTGTTTTAACATAACGGAAGCAACATGAGAAGGCTTGTAACAGCTCCCAATTCCTGGTCAATAGGACGTCTACTCACACAATGCTACTATTTTCACAGTAGAGCAGACAAGGAACCTCTAGCCAACTGTGAAATTCATGAGCAATGACGGGAAGATCCAGATAATGTCAGTTTTAAAGTGTTTCAAGTCAAGTTAATCAGGACTTGAAGGTATCTTTATTCTCTCTCCTGCCCTCTTAAAACACAACACCCTCAAACAATGTGGAAAGGCTTGGGGAAACATATGGAAAAGTATAAACAGAAACTCATCGAAAATATACACATGGGAACTAAACAAAGAGAGATTCCACATCCTATGAAATCAAGGGAATTGTATATGGTTGTCATGTGGAAGTATACTTTGTAGTCTTACTCTTGCAAACCACTATTAATTACACATTTTAAAAAGTGGTTTGCAAAAAAGAAAAAGAAAAAAAAAACCCAGGCTACTTTGACACCAAACTCTAATAGTTCTTACTGTAGCAGTGCAAAGTAGTGACAGCTATTCCATCAGAGCCCCTGGCAATTTCTTATAACATGCACACCATACGATCCAGCAGACACTTCCCTTTGTTGTGACCCAGAGGATTTAGAAACTGCGTCCATAGAATAGCCCATAGATGAGCGTTTAGAAAAGCTTTATTTGTAATTGCCAAAGCTTGGAGGAAACCGAGGTGTCTTCAGTAGGGGAATGGTTACACAGTGGTGCTCCAGTCAGTAAAACTTTATCTAGTACCAACAATAAATGAACTTCTAAGGCATGGAAAAATACAGAGAAATCTTTTAAAATATATTTTATTTTAATGAGAGAGTGAGAAAGAGATACAGATAGAAAAACAGAGAGACTAAAGCACCACTTAGCTCTGGCTTATGGCGACGCCAGGAATTGAACTTGGGACCTCAGAGCCTCGGGCCTGAAAGTTTCTGCATAACCATTCATTATTCGATTTCCCTGCCCTCAGTGCCCCCCCTCCCCCCGAGAACTCTTCAGTGTACATCACAAAGTGAAGAAAGCCAGTGTGCAAAGGCTGCAGACTGCATGATTCCAGCTCCGTGGCATTCTGGAGAAGGCAGAGCGGGAGCAGTGAAGGACCAGGGCCTGCCGGGGTTGGGGCGGACGACGGAGGAGGCAGACTAGGCACAGCGCAGAGGGGTTTCTGACTGCGAGCTCACTTGCTTGATGCTGTAAGATACAGCTGTCAGTCTACACTTGTCTAAACCTATCAAGTTACAACATCAAAAGGGAGCCCCGAGTGAACTGCGGCTGTTGTGTTGGTGATAATGATGTCTGAGGCAGGGTGACTGCCTCACAATACTCTGTTGAATATGCTCTGAGGATTACCCAGCAATAAAAAGGAGGACATTGTGTCCTCTGGGACAAAGTGGACGGAAATGGAGAAGGTGATACTCAGGGAAGCCGGTCAGGAGGGGCAGGGCAGCTCCAGGATGCTTTCACCCAGATGCAGAATGTACAGAACTGAACATACGAATGTGAAAAACAAGTCAACCTATTATTTATTTATTTTCCTCCAGGGCTTGGTGCCTGCACCATGAATCCACTGCTCCTGGAGGTTATCTTTTTTCCTTTAGTTGTCCTTTTTTTTTATCATTGTTGCGGTTATTATTGTTATTACCGATGTCGTTGTTGTTGTTGGGTAGGACAGAAAGAAATGGAGAGAGGAGGGGAAAACAGAGAGGCGACTGCCCTGCAGGTTGGGAGCCGGGGGCTCCAACCGGGATCCTTACGCCGGTCCCTGCGCTTCACGCCACGTGCGCTTAACCAGCTACGCTACCAACCAAACCCCCAAGTCAACCTATTTCTAAGAGTGTTGGGGAGCTATAGTGGTTATCTATGGGGGTGGGGTGGGGACACAGACCTTTGACAAAAAGAATGCGCGGTCACAAATTCTGTTTTATCAGGATGGGGGCAGAAGATGATAACAGAGAAAGCTGTGCATCTGTGGGGCCATGGGGCATCCTTTTACCTGCTACTCAATCAAACTGCCTCAAAATCAAGCTTTGGGGTTCAGGCGGCAGCACACCAGCTCAGCCCTCACATTACCATGAAGAAGGACCCCGCTTACAGCCCCCAGTTCCCACCTGCAGGGGAACTACTCTGCAGTTTAAAAAGATGGTACTGGGCAGGGGGAGAGAGCATAATGGTTCTGCAAAGAGACTCTCATGCTAGAGACTCCGAAGTCCTAAGTTCAATCACCTGCACCACCATCAGCCAAAGCTAAACATTGTTCTGAAAATAAATAAATAAATAAATAAAGCTGCATTCTTTTGGACAAAATGGATATAACTGGAGGTGATTATGCCTTGTGAAGTAAATAAGGAGGTGAAGGACCACTCTCAAGACGGTTTCGCTGGATTATAGAGAACTGCAGCATATAAACTTGCAAAGGTAATTAATTGAATAGGAAGAAGGGGAGAGGGGCTGAACTATGGCTAAGAGGTATGTTGGTTCCCATCTGAGGGATGGGGCAGAGGACTTTTTAAAAAAAATTATTTACTTGTTTATTTTCCCTTTTGTTGCCCTTGTTTTATTGTTGTGGTTATTATTGTTGTTGTTGTTATTGATGTTGTCCTTTTTGGATAGGACAGAGAGAAATGGAGAGAGGAGGAGAAGACAGAGAGGGGGAGAGAAAGACAGACACCTGCAGACCTGCTTCACCACCTGTGAAGCGACTCCCCCTGCAGGTGGGGAGCCGGGGGCTCGAATCCCGGTCCTTGCGTTTAACCCGCTGCAGTACCGCCCGACTCCAGGCAGAGAACTTCGGTGGTGGGTATAGTATGGAACACGACTCCTGTAATCTTGCAGTCTTGTAAACTATTAGGTCATTAGTAAAGTTAGAAAAATATAAATAGGGGCCAGGTGGTGGCGCACCTGGTTGAGTGCACATGTTACAATGCAGAAGAACCCAGGTTCAAGCCCCTGGTCCCCACCTGCAGGGGGAAAGCTTCACAAGTGGTGATGCAGGGCTGCAGGTGTCTCTCTGTCTCTCTCCCTCTCTATCTCCCCCTTCCCTCTTGATTTCAGGCTTTCTTTATCCAATAAATAAATAAAGATAATAATAAAAAAATTTTAAACAAAGAGAAATATAAATAAAAATGAGGAAGCTGGAATAAAAAGTCCAGGTTTGGGGCCTGGACTCACCTGCTTGAGCGCACATGTTACAGTGTGCAAGGCTGCGCGTTCAAGTCCCCAGTCCTCACCTACAGGGGGAAAGCTTTTCAAAAGGTGTAGCAGGGCTGCAGGTGTCTCTCTGTCTCTCTTCTTCTTTCTCACCCCCTTCCCTCTCGATTTCTGGCTGTCTCTATCCAGTCCATAAAGATAAGTAAAAATTTTGTTTAAAGTCCAGGTTCTGAAATATCTCAGTTCTTCTATTTACTTCTGATAAGTTCTGTGCTGAGATGTGCCACCATGGTACAAAGATCTCCCCAGAAAGTAGTGCAACTTCCAGACTGAGGCCACTTCTCGTTCACCTGTAGGCATCCCGTCCCGTAAGAGCTCCATCCTTATACCCTGCCCGGCCCCATCCTCTCACTAGCTCTTGGATCACCGCTATCCGCTATTCCAATGACCCTAGAACATACTGCTTATTTTTGTACTAAGGAGTGTTGAGAGGACTGGCTGTTCATTTTGGAAGTGATCAAGTTAGAGTCGTACTGTTCACAGAATACTCCAGATGGGTGAAGGCTGTACACATGGAAAAGGTTTCGAACTATGATAGTCTTAGAAGCATATATAGGGGGACTCAGGCGGTGGTGCAGCAGGTTAACTGCAGGTGGCTCAAAGCGCAAGGACCCGCTTAAGGATCCCAGTTCGAGCCCCCGGCTCCCCACCTGCAGGGGAGTCGTTTCACAGGCGGTGAAGCAGGTTTGCAGGTGTCTGTCTTTCTCTCCCCCTCTCTGTCTTCCCCTCCTCTCTCCATTTCTCTCTGTCCTATCCAACAACAACATCAATAACTACAACAGTAAAACAACAAAGGCAACAAAAGAGAATAATTAAATAAATATTTTTAAAAAGCATATATAGGAGATGATATTTGAACTTTTGGAGAAGGAAGGCCTTTTTAAGCCAGACACAACAACCACGGAAATAGTCACAGAGAGGAAATTATTTATGGTTCCTTTGATGTAGCTCAATTTCCCAGAGTTAAAATCTAGGCCAGGCCTAGGGAAAATATTTGCCTTAGAACAAAGGATTAGTATTTAGAAAATCCAAAGAACTATAAATCAATAAAGATCCTTTTTAAAAACTTGAGCAAGGAATATTAAGAAACTGTATAGAAAAAAAATTAGGGCTGGGTGAGACAGCATAATGGTTATGCAGAAGACCCTCATGCTTGAGGCTGTGAGGTCTTGGTTTAATCCCCAGCACCACCATTAGCCAGAGCTCTGGTCTCTGTCCCTCTCTCTCTCATTACAATAAAGTAAATAAATATTTTAAAAAATGAAAAAAAAATTAAAGCCTAACACACACACACACACACACACACACACACACACACACACACACACAAAGAACTGCCTAATAAAAAAACAATATTGGGGACGGTGACACACCAGTTAAGCACATACATCACCAAGCACAAGGAGCAGGGTTCAAGCCCCTGCTCCCCACCTGCAAGGAGTCCACTTCACAAGCAGTGAAACAGGTCTGCAGGTGTCTCTCTTTCTTACAAAGAACGTTTGAGAATCCACTTCACCAAGTGTCGGCAAGTGAGTAGCACGTACGTGACACCCACGGGTGACCGGCCCAACAGTCTATTCCCACACGGCACCCTGGCCCCGCACTGCCACTGATCTCCAAGGAGGAGCAACGCCTGCAGGTCTCTCTTATAAAACGGGGTGTTAGAACTGTTAGACATTGACATGATTTTTTTCTTAGCTCACCTTGAAAAACATACTAAAAGGAGACACTGAGAAACTGGACTTGAGGCTCCCGGCATGTGGATCCAGAGAAAGAGCCGAGGCTTTCCTGACAGCACCATGTCCTGGCTACTTGTCTGCTTTCTCTAACGCTGACTCCCTCAGGAGAGAATTTGGCCTTAGACTTAGCTGCCGACTGCTTACTCCAAACTCTGACTCTTCTCTAAGGAGACAAGATTCACAGTGGAGGTTAACTCCTCTTCATTTTAAGAAATCCTTTTATGGGGCAGGTAGCATAATAGTCACTCAGAGACTCGTGCCTGAGGCTCCAGAGTCCCAGGTTCAATCCCCTGCACTGCCATAAGCCAGAGCTGAGCTAGTGCTCTGGCAATAATAATAGTAATAATAAATTTAAAAATAAATGTAAAGTATTTAAAATAATAAAATTTTTTTAAAAAGAGAGAAATACTCCAAAGGGAGGCTGCCGCACCTGAAGAGGATGGGTCCTGATACTGGGGCAGCTTGGAACATCCCTACTCATGACCACAGAATGTGAGCTCAGAGCTACAGGGATGCAGAGGTCACACAGGCTCCTAAGCTGAATATGGGCCCCAGATCAGATCATATGGATGGGGTTTACAGTCAATGATATTTATACACCTTTCCCATATTTGGGAGCTACTCTCTTCCCTGATCCAGCTTTCTGGTCCTTTTCCTAGCCATTACATCATCTCCCCAGACAGTAACTAGGATCCACCTGCACATCAGATTTCAGGCTCAGGCCAAAACAAACAAACAAACAAAAAACCTAGTATAGCCACAGGCCCTTTGGAATATAACTAAAATAGGCCTACTAGCTATCTACAAAACTGAGACGCCCCAACTCTTCATCTGCACTACTCCAGCCATTAGATTCACAGGTGGTGAAGCAGGTCTGCAGGTGTCTCTTTCTCTCCCCCTCTGTCTTCCCCTCCTCTCTCCATCTCTCTCTGTCCTATCCAACAACAACAACATCAATAACCACAACAATGTTAAATAACAAGGGCAACAAAAAAAGGAAAAATAAATAAATATTTAAAAAATAATTAAAAATAGGCGTTCACAACATAGGTTTTATATAAACATTAAACTAAAGGCCCTTAAATACAATTGACAGGGCCCCGGCCACACACAGTCGCTCCTGTACCAACTTTTTAAAATCATTACTTGCCTCACCACTCATGAAGCTTTTCCCCCTGTAGGTGGGGACCAGAGGCTTGAACCTGGGTCCTTGAACACAGTAGTGTGTGCGCTTAACAAGGTGTGCCACCGCCTGGCCCCCTTATGCATTAACTATGACTGTTTTCAGGCTTTGAGAGCAGAGGTCAGCTCTGTGACAGACAGAGGGACACAGAGTTGGGAAATTAGCTCACTTGCATAGTGCGCTGCTTTGCCATGTGGACAAGTCAGTTTTGAGCCCAGCCTGCACAACTCTCCCTCTCCCTCTCTCTCCCCTCCTCTCCCTCTCCTTCCCCTCCCCTCCCCTCTCCTCCTCTCCCCTCCTTTCCCTTTCCTCCCTCTCCCTCCTCTCCTCTCCCCTCCTCTCCCTCTCTCTCTCTCTGCCTCTGTCTTCTCTATCTTAAAGAAATTAAAAAGAGGAAATATGAACTTCCCAATCAGCTGACTTTCACAGTTGTTTACTGAAGATGCCTCAGACCTAACGGGTCTTCTTCAGCCCTATTGGCACTAGGCCAACGTTCAACTTCTTGTCCAAGTGTAAGTGGCCGTCCTTTGCTCCGAGATCAGCCCATCAGCGCTTATTCAGTCTGACCCCTGGGGCTGAAGTCACTGCAAAACACCTAACACTGCACCTGGGACAGACGCCCTTTCTAAACAAGGTCTAAGCTTGTAAGATCACCCAATGCCAACAGCACAACAAGTAGTGTCCTGGGAATCACCACTCCACACCAGCGACTACCTTAGAGTTCTGTGGATTTCTATCTTCTATTAGCTGACAAAGTTACAAGTTATTTTATGCCTACATTATTCTGCATATGCTGAAGTTACGAGTAAAAGGCATCCTGTTTGGCCAGGCAGTGGCACAGCTGGTTGAGCGCCCATGTTGCTGTGCTCAGGAACTCAGGTCCAAGCCCCTACCCGCAAAGGGGAAGCTTTACAAGCAGCGAAGCAGGGCTGGTAATTCTCCTTCTCCTTCTCCTTTCCTCTTTATCTCCCCTTTCCCTCTCAATTTCTCTCTGCCTCTATCCAAAATAAATAATTAAGTAACATTAAAGACAATTATTCAGTTGACTTAGTTCAAAGAAAGCTCCTTCACAATATCACATATTCATGTGTGAATTATAGCCATATCAGCTTCAGGGAAAAAATGAAATGCACTGCTCGGCTCTGGATGAAAGGCATTTTGCATAACCATTATGCTACCTCCCTAACCCTCTTCTCTTCTCAAACAAGACAAATCTGGTTGTTTTTATTTGTTTGTTTTGGTTTTTGCCTCCAGGGTTATCACCTGGGCTTAGTGTTGGCACTAGGAATGCACTGCTCCTGGTGACCTTTTTTCTCCCCATTTATTGGATAGGGCAGAGAGAAATTGAGAGAGGAGAGGGAGATAGAAAGGGAGAGAAAGAGGGTGGGGGGGGTGTTAGACAGCAGAATGATTACGCAAAGAGACTCTCATGCCTGAGGCTCTTAAGTTTCAAATTCAATCCCCCACCTCACCATAAGGTAGAGCTGATCAGTGCTCTGGTGAGAGAGAGAAAAGAGAGAGAGAGAGAGAGAGAGTGAAGCGACCCCCCTTGCAGGTGGGGAGCTGGGGGCTCAAACCGGGATCCTTGAATTTAGTACTATGTGCACTGACTTCACTGCCAAATCTGGTCTTGAAACCATCACTGAAAAGGTCGTCTCCACTGTGGGCCTACGTCCGTATGACGGAATAAAACGATGCCGCGTGCGGACAGCTCTCTTGGGGAGGGGTGGAGACGCATGTGCCCTGTGACGAGGGCTACCCTGTAGGTCAGCACTGCTTCAATCAAGTGATAATAGAGCTAAAAAAAAAAAAAAAAAAGAACAGGTGCTCTCTCCCCTCTGGTCTGTTCACTTAGTTTTCAATTCCTAAAAGCACAGGTACTTGTGGAAGACATGCGCTGGACACTAAGAGCCAGCGCGGTGACCTTGGCACCCACAGACTGCACAGCAGGACTCACAGAGACTTCAGACAAACCACCTTGGACACGGACACCAAAAGAGCGACTTCTGGAAACTGGTACAAGGAAAAGGATTACCTCTCAGGGGGCACAGAGACGCCAGCGGCCTGGAAGTTAAGATTTCTCATTGTGAACAGTCAACAAAGAATCTGAGCTTGGATTGCTTTTTTTTCCTTCTTTGTTTTATCTTACCTCCAGGGTTATCATCGAGGCCCCGTGACAGTACTACAAACCCACTGCTTCTCGAGTCTTTTTTCTTTTTCTTTTTCTCTTCTTTTTTTTTTATTGGATAGGACACAGAGAAATTGAGATGGGAGGGGGAGTGAGAGAAACAGAGACACCTGTAGACCTGCTTCACTGCTTGGAAAGTGGGGGCTTGAACCCAGATTCTTGGGTAAGTCCTTGTGCTTTAGTACCGTGTGTGCTTAACCAGGTGCACCACCGCCCAGCCCCCGAGCTTGGGTTCTCTGAATGAGTTCCCTGACCCCGAATCAACTCTAAATAAAATAGAGGGAGACTAAGCTCCTGCTTCTGTAAAACGTACACACTCAAGGCTCGAGAGCACAGCAAGGCTTCCCTTCCTCCTGTGGAGCCCTTAACACGTGGCGCATCTAGCCTACATGCATCTAGAGAGCGCGCATCTAGCCTACACTGCGCACTAGCGCTCTGCTGCAGGCTATAGCTCACAAAGGAAACGGAGCAGGGTCCCGCCTGTGGTGCTGCTTTGCCTTGCTGGGGAAATACGTGGAATATGAAATAACAAAAAAGCCAAAAGGACCGAACTATGTGAGGCAGTACTAAAGGGGTTCCAAGATGCCAATAGGCAGTACGGGCCAAGATACAGAGAAAGAAGACAGACCAGGCGGTGGCAAACACGACAGCGCACAAAGGCCCCGGGTTCAAGCCCCCTGCTCCCCACCTGCAGGGGGAGAGCTGCACGAGGGGTGAAGCAGGGCTGCGGGTGTCTGTCTGTCTCTCTCCCTCTCTAGCTCCTTCTTCCCTCTCGGTTTCTCTTTGTCTCGATCCAGTAAAAAGTGAGTGAATAAGATTTAAAAATAGAGAAGGGAGGAAGGGAGGAAAGGAGGAAGGAAGGGAAAACAAGCCAGGGGAGAGTCTGAGAGCATCGCTGGAATTTCACTAAGAGAAAAATCTCACAAGTAAAAGGAGAGAGGTGTCTGATGTTAAACAAGCAGTCCGTGCGCACACATGCTGACGATAAAAGGCCATCCTCCGAGGTCTTCACAGCTAGAGAAGCTGAGACCTGACAGGGAAGCAGAGGGAATGTCCCCAACACGACGGCGACGTCCTGAGAGCAGCGTGCGAGGAACACAGTCTGCCTCCTGTAGATAGAGCATAGAACAACCACGAGACCAGGAGGGGCACTAGCAAGTCAGCGCGCGACAAGGCCTGAGTGTAGGGACTTGGACGTTTACATTCATGGGAGAATAAACAAATCATAAACAGCCAAGACAAGGGCCCTAGGAGACAAGGGCCGGCAACACTCCTTCCCTTTCCTGCTGCAGAATGTTTCCTCTCTGTGCACGACCAGGAAAGTGGTCAGTGACGATCAATGACCACGAGCATCGATGCAGCGAGGCACCTCCTACAGGCCTGTCCATAGCTTCAGAAACTAAGACGGGGCGGAGGTAGCGCAGCGGGTTAGGCGCACACGGACCGTTGTAAGTGTCCCGGTTCTAGGCCCCCGGCTCCCCACTACACAGGGGCCACGTCACAAGCGGTGAAGCAGGTCTGCAGGGGTCTATCTTTCTCTCCCCCTCCCTCGCAATATCTCTCTGTCCTGTCCAACGACAACAAGGAAGGAAGGAAGGAAGGAAGGAAGGAAGGAAGGAATTAAGATGGCAATAATCTTTACTGTTTTACAATTTTTCTGATCCTAGACTTCCTGACACTTGTTATTGGAAAACCTACTAATTGTTACCTTTGCAACTATGTTTTCAAAATAGATATTTTAAAAAAAATTATTAATTTTTTCATGAGAAAGATAGAAGGAGGGAGAGAAAGAACCAGACATCACTCTGGTCCATGTACTGCCGGGGATTGAACTCAGGACCTCATGCTTGAGAGTCCGATGCCTTATCCATTGCGCCACCTCCCGGACCACTGCAAAATAGATCTTTTGCTTGTTATTTGTCTACAAGGCACATTCCTTTGGCTAATAACCCATGAGGCCTGCATTGCAGGCTCTGTCCCGCTGTCAAAAATTCTGCCCCAAGGTGAAGTCTGGATATTTTGGAGAGCAGGCAGTAGACGGCTGGATGGCCACAGTGACCACCACAAATCTGACTGTCTGCTTGTTGCCCTGAGGGTCTGGGGATTATGCCGGGGAGAACTAGGATCGTAGGCATTAAAAGAATGTCCCCGACATACTGCCACCTGGATGATGACAGCTCTAAGCACCCTCACCTGATGTTTTCTCCCTTAGAAATGGATTCTGGGGGGTTGGGTGGTGGCGCAGGGGGTTAGGCGCAGGTGGCGCAAAGCACAAGGACCAGCGTAAGGATCCCTGTTCGAGCCCCCAGCTCCCCACCTGCAGGGGAGTCAATTCACAGGCAGTGAAGCAGGTCTGCAAGTGTCTATCTTTCTCTCCCCCTCTCTGTCTTCCCCTCCTCTCTCCATTTCTCTCTGTCCTATCCAACAACAAACAACATCAACAATGGTAATAATAATAGCCACAACGACGCTACAACAACAAGGGCAACAAAAGGGGGAAAAATGGCCTCCAGGAGCAGTGGATTCATGGTGCAGGCACCGAGCCCAGCAATAACCCTGGAGGAAAAAATGGATTCTGATCTTTGTCCCTGTAATGTAGAACCACCATTGTTTAGTCTGAACAATATCATGTGATCACCAGTTTTAAGAATAAATACTCCTTAAGCTTGGGACGGGGGGGGGGGGACACACACTTGCCACTGTCCCAGCCGGGGATGTCGCACGTGTGTGTTCCCACCTGACGTCTTCTCGTCAACTGTATGACAGCTGCTTGGTGGCTTTCTCTCCAGCTGGGGACACGTCTCATCTGAGGGCCCTGTCACCTGGCTAAGGTTCTCCGCCTGTGTATTGTCAATATCCCAACCCTGGTAATTTACAAACTGATCACATATTGAAAATGCTCTACGTACAGTATCTTTGGTAACCTTCTATAAATCCCAACACCTTGGCTTTCTAATAATGTGGTTACAGCTGACTTTCATTTTTATTTATCATTGGATAGAGACAGAGAGAAATTGAGAGGGGAGGGGGAGGAAGAGAGGGAAACAGAGAAGCCCCTGCAGACCTGCTTCACCACTCGTGAAGCTTCCCCCCTGCAGGTGGGGACCAGGGGTTTGAACTTGGGTCCTTGCGCGCTGTGATGCGTGCGCTTAACCAGGTGCGCCACCGCCTGGCCCCTACACTTGACTTCACATGCTCTTCATCTCCTGTGCCTGCATGAACGTGGGGCGATGTCGAAGAAGAGCACAAGGGTCTACGTGGACAAGTGTTGCCACAGACGCTGGGCGGATGGTGGAGAGTTCCTGGCAGGGAGGAAGGCAGCTTTTGGGTCCCCAAGAGCTCTTCTGATTCCTACAGCCAGAGAGAGAGAGAGGAAGCGCCTCTGAGATGGAACAGAGCACACACCTTCTCAGAGCTGTTTAGAGATTGTCTCCATCTGTTCCTGTTAACAGCTTTCTTCTGCTGAGGCAAAGCGCTCCCGTCTTATCTGGCTTGAGTTACTGCCAGTCTGTTTTCATAAAGATCACTATCTTGGCCAGACACTGGGAAATGAGGGAGACGACAGATCTGGTTTGGATGAAAAGGAGACGTTAAATGGGATGTTAGTGTAACCCATGGGACAAGGGAGCTTGGGAACTCTGCCACCTTACTGTAGACTTCACACCCCCTGCTGAAGAAAGGGACCCAACACTCAGGGACCACAGCCTTCACACACATGGGGGCAAGGGGAAGAAAAGGGGGTGTCCACTCTGTACTGGGCACAGACGTACTCGTGACCGGTCAGAAGAATACTGTGTCCTTCTGTTCCAGAAATACCTCCGCTTAAGAACAAGAGCTTATTCTGTTATCTTTGGCCTCCTGGTCTTGTGACCTGGGTAAGGAAAGTCGACTTTCATTAACCTCTACCTATAATTTAACTTTCCCCGCTCAAGTATGAATACAGGAAAAATATTAGTCCATGCTGGCAGCATGTATGTAGTCGTGATCAGAAGTAACGTTCACGTCACTTTGTAGTTGGTTTCGAATATTATTTATGCTCACTACTATTTTCAGGGCTCTGGACTCCAATTCCATCAGGACCCAAAGAAAGAAGAGCAGTGGGGTGGGGAAGGAAAGAAGGACACTTGGAAATAGGTGTGACTCAGAAAGGAAGACAAGGCAGGACCACAGGACAAAAAAGGCATCGATATAGATAAGGATAGATATGGATATGGGTATAGTTGATATAGATTATGTAGATGGTATAGATGTCCATATCTGTGACCTTAAGAGAGCCTATGGGGTTCCAGTGAAGTGAATGAGGACACAGAACTCTGGTGAGAAGGGTATAAAATCATACCCTGTTATCTTATAATTTTGTAAATCAATATTAAATCACTAATAAAAATGTATAGCTTAGTGGGTGGAGGGTGTAGATAGCATAAAGGTTATGCAGAGAGACTCTCATACCAGAGGCTTCAAAGTCCCAGGTCCCCTGCACTACCATAAATCAGAGCTGAGCAGTGCTCTGGGAAAGAAAAAAATAATATACATGCACATATATATATATATGCATTTCATAAAGTAAACCTTGGATGGGGTTCTGTGCATTGCAGGGAAGTAAAGGACTCTGGGAGGAGGTGTGTATTTGTGGGGGCAGGGCGCAGGCCTGAGTTCATCAGGGAGGAGAAAGACCAGTCGCTAGTGTGGGTAGGACACCGGCACCCGCCACAAGGAGGTGAGAGGCTGGACCACGTGGTGACTGTCGCGCGGCTCACTGTCTCCCCAGTAAAGTTATAGACAGAAAACCCCAAACTAGAGTTTTCATTAGGTCTGCCACAAGAGCTCATTAGTTTGCATGCTGGTAAAGAGCTACACACTGTATTTCAAATCTGGTTTCAACATTCTGACAGCTGTTTCCAGATAGGACTTGCTTCTTTCCTTTTTTTAATTAGTCTTTATTTTTTTATTGCCACCAAGGTTACTGCCGGGACTCCAGTGCTCCTTTTCCCTTGTCCTCCCTTCCTCCCTCCCTCCTTTCCTTCCTTCCTTCCTTTCTTCCTGTTGTCCCCCCCCCCCCATTTATTTGACAGGACAGTGAGAGAAACCGAGGGAGGGAGAGACAGAGAGGAAGAAAGAAAGACAGCTGCAGACCTGCTTCACCACTAAGTGTCCTCCTTGCAGGCGGAAGCAGAGGCTTGCACCCAGGTACCTGCACATAGTGATGTGTGACCACCCGGACCTCTTTCCTTGTCATTTTAAAATACATTTAAAATGGGATTCCAAGAGGAGTCTCAGAGGATTCCGGGTCTGCAAAGAGGTGCTCCTGGCATTCAGCGTGTCTCAGAGCCTTGTGCTCACCCCCACTTCTCTATCCTTTCCCCTCCCGGTCTACTTCATCCCTCTCTCCTCCCCACTTTCTCCTTCCCCAGATGAGTTTCCAAATGGCTCCCCACACAGCATTTGAAAAAGAAGATTCAATCACTAAATCAAATAGTACACTGTCTTCTATTAAGCTGCACTTAGATTCATAAACTTGCATAGTTCCAAATTTTATTCACAGTTTAGTTTTAGTTATAATGGGCAAAAATCCAATTGGCTGTTTTGCTGGCATGAAGAATGACATGGCACCCCATTTTCCAGAATGCCTCGACCTGCCTAACCACCGCCTGCCAGCCAAAACGATTTTCATCAGCAAACAATAGACTACTTGGTTAAAAAAACAAACAAACAAACAAAAAGTACTATTTTAAAACAACAGCAAATGCACCCAGGGGTGGCTGCTAGCCCACAGCCAAGATTCTCTGGGTATCGGGTATCGTCTCTCTCTCTCTCTCTCTCTCCCCGATTTGAAAATGCAAATGCAAAGACACAGTTCTGCCCCCAAACCAGACTTACTACAGTCTCCTGGGGATGGACTTAAGCAACACACCAGGCCCACATGAATAACGGACAAGTCTGGGTCTCTTCAAAGACTATATAGTATAAGACCAAAGAAAAGGAAGCACCCTCGCCAAGTACACTGGCCCCACACGTGCATTTGTGGCAGGTCACAGAGCCATCCAGAGCACCCTTGGCCTGATGCTGTTGTAAAAATGTCGAGGGCTCCATTTTCCTGCATGCTTCTCTGAATGCATATCAAATAATATTGCACATGCCGATCGCAACCTAATCAACGCAACGAGTGCCACCTCAGCATGCTTCACTTCAGACTGTGTCCAGAGACTTCACGTGTGGAATGACAACCCTTCAGCTTCATCACTCGGGTGAGACCTTTCCTTTCATAGGATTCTCTAATTCCATTCCAGGTGGTTCACTTCCTAACAAAGTCCCAAACCTAGATAGGCCAGGTCCCCAGAGATAGAGCATATATTCACACGTATCCATAAACCAGGGAAAAGTATATACCTGAAAGCAAAAGTACACAATTGTCTGCAGTGAGGACCCTCCAACTCTTCATCTGCACTATTCCAGCCTTTAGGTCCATGACTGTGCAACAATTTGTTTGGCTTTGTATGTTAACTCTCTTTTCAGCCACCAGGTTCCGGATGCCAGCATGATGCCGACCAGCCTTCCCTTGACAGACAACCCCACCATGTGTCCTGGAGCTCAGCTTCCCCAGAGACACACCCTACTAGGGAAAGAGAGAGGCAGACTGGGAGTATGGATCCACCAGTCAACGCCCATGTTCAGCGGGGAAGCAATTACAGAAGCCAGACCCTCCACCTTCTGCATCCCACAGCGACCCTGGGTCCATGCTCCCAGAGGGATAGAGAGTGGGAAAGCTATCAGGGGAGGGGGTAGGACATGGGGATTGGGTGGTGGGAATTGTGTGGAGTTGTATCCCTCCTACCCTATGGTTTTGTTAATGTCTCCTTTCTTAAATAAATAATTAAATTAAAAAAAATATCGAGGGCTCGTAGGAAAGAGAAGCATTTCGTATCTTCAAAAGTAGGTCTCACACTGCAGACTTCTCTCTGTAGGTCTCACATCGCAGACTTCTCTCTGTTCTTGAATTCATGTCAACTTTCCTTTCACACGAATCTCCCCTTCAATGCACACAAGACATGTGAATGCTATAGTTAGAAGGCTAAAGAATTTCTTCAATAGAAAAATATTCCTTAGCTGATTCAACTGGGCCATGATATCATTCTTTCCTTGGACTTGTTCAACATGACATTTCCTGACTCTTAACAAAGAAATCCTTTGTGGATCCATGTTACAGGCAAACTGAGAAATCATGGCTTGTGTTATGCCTGCTCAAATTGTTTGACGGGTCAGCACGGCCTTCAGTTTTTGTTTTTGCATAATTAAGCTCTAATTTGTGTGGCATGTGCAATGGCCCATGCAAGGATCTGGGTTCGAGACCCCAGCTCCTCACTTGTAGGGGGAAGGCTTCACAGTGGTGAAGCAGGTCTGCAGATGTCTCTCTTTCTCTCCCTCTCTCTATTTAGCCCTCCTCTATCAATCTTTTTCTGTCCTATCCAATAAAATGGAAAATAATGACCAGCAGGAGTGGTGGGGCACCAAGCCCCAGTGATATTCCCTGGAAGAAGTACAACTACGACGACGACTACTACTATTACTACTACTATTACTACTACTATTACTACTACTACTACTACTACTATTATATTACAACTACTACTATTACTATTACTACTACTACTATTACTACTACTACTATTACTATTACTACTACTATTACTACTACTATTACTATTACAACTACTACTATTACTATTACTACTACTACTATTACTACTACTACTATTACTACTACTATTACTACTACTACTATTACTACTACTATTACTACTACTACTATTACTATTACTACTATTACTATTACTACTACTATTACCACTACTACTATTACTGCTATTACTACTACTACTGTTACTATTACTACTACTACTATTACTATTACTACTACTACTACTATTACTACTACTATTACTATTACTACTACTATTACTATTACTACTACTATTACTACTACTATTACTATTACAACTACTATTACTACTACTACTATTACTACTACTACTACTACTAATAGCTCTGTAGTAGTTGATTATAAACACAGGGAAGTCTGGGAGAACAGCAGCCACAGAAGTCCCAGAAGGACCCCTAGATATGCTATTAAAAGACTGGGAGATGACTCGATCATGCTCTATCAATTAGCTCAGCCTTCCAGATTTTAGAAGTCTAGTGAAAACACATAGCACAGACAGGAAAGGTCATGACATAAGAAGTCAGGTCCAGACTGGGAATGATGCTCCTAGTCAAGGTACTGAGTTTTATTCAACTCCGAAGACTACAGCATCAAAACCAAAATGACCTTCGCCGAGATGCGAGGGTACACTGCTACACCTCACAGGAGGGTCTTTCTCCACAGGGAGGGGCCCAGTAAGTGCACAGACTGATAGACTCCTAAAGAGATCAGGCTGTCTGCAGGGTCTGACCTGCATGAATGGCTCCTGAAATATATAAGTAAAAGGTCACTGGGGACATAGGGCACTTGAGATCAATTTCATCGTGTCAACTTTAAAAAGCAAGCAAATAAAGCCCCATGGTGTGCTCTAGACCCAGAATATATGTAGCTCAACACCTAAGTCAGCACAACACATAAGGAGGCTCTTCTTCTTCTTCTAGCGTTTGCCCTTCTTCCGTAGCCAGTCAACAGCGTCAGGTTGAGCCTGATGTCAAGTTTCGAGACCTCCTTTGAATCTGGAGAGGTGGCAGTCGTTGACTCTGTGGGTCATAGTCTGTCTGGAGCCGCAGGGGCAGTTTGGGTCATCTCTGGCTCCCCAGCGATGGAACATAGCGGCGCACCGGCCATGGCCTGTTCGATAGCGATTGAGGAGGGCCCAGTCATAATGTGCCAGGTCAAAGCCGGGTTGACGCTCGCAGGGGTCTGTGATGAGGTGTTTGTTCTTTACCTCAGCTGACTGCCAACTCTGTTTCCAAGAGTCTGGAACAGAGAAGTTCAGTGTAGGCATAGGGGACCAGATTGGGTGACGAGATGTCAAGCGTTGGACAGGGTGGGCAAAGATATCGCGTATATTGGCAGGTCCGGTCGAGCGTAGACGTGGGAAATGAACTTAGATGATGCCGCATCCCGACGGATATCTGGCGGGGCGAAGTTGCTAAGAACTGGCAGCCATGGAACCGGGGTGGAACGGATGGTTCCAGAAATGATCCTCATGGAGGAATATAATTTGGAATCGACCAAGTGGACATGGGGGCTACGGAACCATCCTGGGGCACAGTATTCTGCAGTGGAATAGCATAATGCCAGAGAGGATGATCGTAGTGTGGAAGCGCTCGCGCCCCATGAGGAGCTGGCCAGTCTTGCAATGATGTGATTCCTCGCGCCCACCTTTGCTGCAGTTTTTATGAGATGTTTGTGAAATGACAGGGTGCGATCGAGAGTAACGCCAAGATAGACTGGCTGGGCTTCATGCCGGATTCTCGTATCGCCAAGCTGCACATTAAGCTCACGCGAGGCCGAGGCATGGTGTAGATGGAAAACAGATGATACCGTTTTTGCAGTGCTAGGGATTAGTCACCATTTTTTACAGTAATCAGATATCAGAGACATGTCTTTCGTGAGTGGTTCCTCGAGGATGTTGAACTTTGATGCCTGAGTTGCACAGCAGATGTCATTGGTGTAGATGAACTTCCTTGAAGAAGTTTCTGGGAGGTCACTGATGTAAATATTAAATAGTGTAGGAGCCAGAACAGAGCCCTGGGGGAGGCCACTTGAGACAAGTCTCCATCTGCTAGACTTGTCACCCAGATGCACCCGGAATCTTCTGTTTTGGAGAAGAAACGATATAGTGTTGGCTACCCATGGAGGCAGGCATCTTGAGATCTTGACTAGGAGACCACGGTGCCAGACCATATCATAGGCTGCTGTGAGATCAACAAAGACAGCACCCATCTTTAAATTTTTCTGGAATCCATTTTCAATGTAAGTTGAGAGGGCCAGGGCTTGTTCGCAGGTAGATCTTCCTGGGCAGAAACCAGCTTGGGCGGGTGATAGGAATTTCTCTGTAAGAGGAGAAATATGTGACAGAAGCAGCCTCTCAAGGAGTTTGTAACACACGGAGAGGAGAGAAATTGGTCTATAGCTGGCGGCCAGTGTTGCGTCTTTCTTTGGTTTCAAAACTGCTATAATCTTCGCACGACGCCAAACTTTGGGCATAGACTCAGATTCCAAGATGTGGGACAGGAATGAAGCGAGCCACTTCTTTGCCACGGGACCCAGGTTAAGAATGAGTTCTGGGGTGATGTTATCATAGCCAGCAGCTGTTCCCGGTTTAACCCTCTTCAAAGTGTCTTCCAGTTCAGACAGTGTAAAGGGAGAGAGTTTTGGAGATGGACAAGATAACCGGAAGTGGGATGACCACTCATGGGAAATTTCTCTTTTCCAGACTGGGTCGATCTTAGCACGTCCAACTTGAGTTAGGTGACTGGCCACTGAGTTTGGAGATACGGGAGGATGGGAGACAGGAGGGGGTTGGCTACCGGCACCCAGTCTGTGAAGAAGTTTCCAGGCCTTCCTACTTGAGTGGGTGAAGTTCAGACTTTCCGTGAGTTGTTGCCAGCGGGCTTGGCGTGCTGCATCCAGGGAGGCAATGAGGTGGTCAGCCACATCTGGGTCGCCTGACTCATCATACTGCTTTAGTAGTTGCTCGCATTCAGCATCAAGACAAGGCGTATAGTTAGCACGTCTCCCACGAGGAATGGCTTGGGAAGCTGCTTTGAAGATGGCTTGGCGGAAGCGCCTGTAGGAATCTTCAGAGGGGATAGAGTTAATTGGAATTGCAGGAATAGATTTGTTGGTAAGATCACTGAACAGACGCCAGTTTGCTTTCCGAAAGTTCCATCTTAGTTTCTCCGAGCACAGAATCAGTGGGAGCTGGAGACCAATGTGGATGATAGCTGGGCGGTGATGACTGTGCGGGAAGATCTTGAGAACTTGTCTCGTAGCGGGAAAGGCTTGGCCGTTGACTGTGCTAATCCAGCACAGGTCGGGTGACGAGTCTTTATTCCATCTAGCACTGTGAAAAGGAGGCTCTGAAATCCTGAATCTCCTCTCTACCTCTGCTTTCTCCTAATCATTTTGATTTAAGCCTTAGACCACTCAGCCATCCTGATGCCACTTCAATTTAAGCCAATTAAAAGAAATTATATGGGGGGGGGGCAGCCAGTGGCACACCTGACTAAGCATACACACTGTAGTGTGCGAAGACCCAGGTTCAAGCCCCAGGTCCCCACCTGCAGGGGGAAAGCTTCATGAATGGTGAAGCAGAGTTGCAGGGGTCTCTGTCTTTCTCGCTCCCTATTTCCAGCTTCCCTCTCAATTTCCCTCTGTCTCTATATAATAACAAATAAAATTTAAAAGAAGAAATGATGTGACTAATCAGAGCTCTTTACTGCTAACTAGATGAAAATTATTTTTTTTTCAAGGAAATTTGGAAAAATAGACTCTGGGACAGGCTGCTGGCGCCACTTCCATCTTTCTAGCCTGGGTGTGAGAAGCTGAGCGGCTGCTGCAAAGCTCATTGGGCAGAAATTCCTTTTACATGTTATATTTGAACGTGCTATGTTTTCATCACTGTAGTGTTTGTGTGACATCAGTAGATACGCCGCAGAGTGTGTACAGCTAAGAAAGATGGAAACACCCCTATTCCAACATGGAGAGTAAGCATTTGATGTGACAAATCTCTAATGAACACAGCATCAAGTATGATTCAAATACTTCTTTTGTGTCTCCAGGGTTATCTCTGGCACAACGAATCCACCTTTCCCGGTGAACACCCCCCCCTCCCCATTTTATTGGACAGAGAGAAATTGAGATGATAAGGGGGCGAGAGAGAGGGAGTCAGAAAGAGAGACACTTGCAGACCTGTTTCACTGTTTGTGATGCAACCTCCCACAGGTGGGCAGCCAGGGGCTTGAACCTGGATCCTTGTGCATAGTACTATGTGTGTTTAACCAGGTGCACCACTGCCTGGCCTCCTGATTCAAAGATTTCTTCCTCTGAAATGTAAGACTGAAAGGAAGTTAGTGAGTTTGCTAATTATTTTTCTTTTCCATTTGATATACAATTCTTAGAAAGACATCCAATTTAGGGCCGGGGTAAATAGCATAATGGTTATGCAAAGAGACTCTCATGCCTGAGGCTCCAAAGTCCCAGGTTCAATCCCCTGTACCACCATAAGCCAGAGTAGAGTAGTACTCTGGTAAAAAAAAGAAAAAAGAAAAAGAAAAAAAGAAAGACATCCAATCTATAGCATCTATAGATAATGATGACGGGGAATAAATATAAACATAAAATCACAAAATAGGAAGATCAGGAAGACACTATAATTCCAAAATGTCAATTTCCTGACCAACCCAAGTCTCAAACTAAATGACTTGTCCAAGGTGTGGTGTCCGAGGAACATACTCAACCATTCTATCTACACTCTATCAAGAAACACTGAAGTCAACCTTCCAATAAGCCTTTTTAACACATCAAGCACCTTGCAAATGTTCTTATGAATATTCCTGAATTATTCTCTCTGTATCAAAGTCGCCTTTCAATCTACAACACCTTGTACGAAATTTTGACTAAATTCTTTGTCTTACACCTCAAAAGACACAACACCTGTTCTTAAAATACTCAAGTGCTAGATTTCTAGAGAGCTATGCTATCCTGACTTTAGAAAAAGGGAGGGCAAAAAGAGACAGAACACAGCTGTCTCCCTCTCTCCCTCCCCTCCAGCCCTCCCTCACTAGCTCCTAAGTGGAGGGGTTCCTATCCCTAATCAATAACCAAAGATAATACAGTGGACAGCTAACCATACCACCACTTGTGAGAACCATTCCACTCTAGACAGGCAAGATCTTAGGGAGACTGCTGGCTGTACTTCCCGTCTAACTCTCCGTTCTCTTTAGGGACTCCACTCGATAATGAGCCTGACCTGAGGGATGTTTCTCAAAGGGGTTCCCGAACCAGTAGCCTTAGAAGCTCCTGGAACCTGTCAGAAATATAAATTCTCGGGGCTGGGTAGTGGCACACCTGGTTGAGCGCACATATTACAATGCATAAAGACCAAGGTTCGAGCCCCCGGTCCCCACCTGCAGTGGGAAAGCTTCATGAGTGGTGAAGCAGGGCTGCAGGTGTCTCTCTGTCTCTCTCTCTCTATTACCCCTTTCCCTCTTGATTTCTGGCTGTCTCTATCCAATAAAATAAAGACAATTAAAAAAAAAGAAAGAAAGAAATATAAATTCTCAGGCCCATCACAGATGACTGCTGACTTAGACCCTCTGGGGTGGGGAACAGCCATATGTGTTTGAACACACCTTCTGGGTAATTCCCGAAACGAGGTAACACGTGAGGAAGATGTATTTGAACACACCTTCTGGGTAATTCCTGAAATGAGGTAACACGTGAGGAAGGTGTGTTTGAACACACCATCTGGAGAATTCCTGAAATGAGGTAACATGTGAGAGAAAGGTGTGTTTGAACACATCTTCTGGAGAATTCCTGAAACGAGGTACATGTGAGAGAAAGGTTTTGAACACACCCTCTGAAGAATTCCTGAAACAAGGTGACATGTGAGAGATAGGTGTGTTTGAACACATCTTCTGGAGAATTCCTGAAACGAGGTACATGTGAGAGAAAGGTTTTGAACACACCTTCTGGAGAATTCCCGAAACGAGGTAACACATGAGGAAGAACATTCTGAAGGCTCCAGTGATGGCGTGGTACTGATGGCCTGACTGCCAGCCCCGGCGCGCAGACATACACGCAGAGGTCTGCAGTTCCTAATGCTTCTCTACAGGGCCCTGAAATCTTGACAGAGCAGAAAGCCTCTCCAAGTTAGATCATTTTCTGGCAACTATCTGTGGCAGGCGCTGCCTAAAAATGAGTCATTTTCCAAAAGGATGGAGGAGTTTTACAAAGGCAGAATTTATGACTCAGTTTTCTATTGTTTCAAGTGGACAACTAGTTCTGTCCATAACAAATTAGATTTTACCTGCTTTTCCACAAAGATAGAAACTGTGACTTCAAATGAAAAGGAGAAGAGATGGAAAGGACGTGAGGACGTGAGGACGTGAGGACGTGAGGATGTGAGGACACTCTGCTCTGCTGTAACTTGGAACTGCCTGGTCAGGGGACTGGTCCATGGGACATGCCCTATGGTGGTGGTGGTGAGGGGTGCAGTCTATCGTGAAGGGTCTGGGGCCAATAATCACGGAAATCTGGACAAATTATTATGCTTTCTGTTATTCCTACTGCAGCAAAAGAAAAGAAAATCTAGTTAAAAATGTTACTAGGAGAAAAAAATGAAAAAGAAATGGTGGAGGTAACTTGTGAATGAAACGGCTCTGTCCAGAGACTATTGTCAGGCAGACTCACCATGTGTATGTCAGAGTTGAAGTTCCGACTACCCATTTATAGTATTTCCTGGGTGTCAGTGCCACTTCTGTGAGTTCCTACTATAAACCAGATGCTTTCAATAGGTTTTATTGAACTCTGACAACACTTCACGTTCCCGCTGAGAAACAGTCACCAATCCAACAATCCATCAAGTGACAAGCTGACTCAAGTCTCTCCCCAACCTCCCATTCTTCCAGTGAGATAAAAAGAAACAAAAACCTCTGCTTTAACTATTTTTTATTATTTATTTATTTATTCCCCCCATTTTTTGCCTCCAGGGTTATTGCTGGGGCTTGGTGCCTGCACCATGAACCATGAACCCACTGTTCCTGGAGGCCATTTTTCCCCCTTTTGTTGCCCTTGTTGTGGTTATTATTGTTATTGTTGATGTCGTTCATTGTTGGATAGGACAGAGAGAAATGGAGAGAGGAGGGGAAGACAGAGAGGCGGAGAGAAAGACAGACACCTGCAGACCTGCTTCACCGCCTGTGAAGGGACTCCCCTGCAGGTGGGGAGCCGGGGGCTCGAACCAGGATCCTTAGGCCGGTCCCTGCACTTTGCACCACGTGTGCTTTACCTGCTGCGCTACCACCTGACTCCCAGCTTTAAGTATTTTCATCTGCCTAGTCTTTTAGGCCATTCAGAAATGTAGCAGATGAGGAGATAAACGGCAAGGAAGCACATCACTGTGGTCTGCCTGCACGTGCTGCACCTCACGGCGAATCATGGAGCGTGTCCAGCTCACAGAGGACAGACTCAGAGCAGCGGCGTGATGCACAGGTCCCACAGCCGCGAGAGGATGGCTCCCTCCTCAGAGATCACGTCTTAGGGATGAGAACAGCTCTTGCACATCGCCACTGGTACTACGTCAAGGAAATAAATATAGATCCTTTCCTATAGGCATGGGAGATGGCTGAGTCACACTCAGCTGCATCAGGGCAGAGAACTTCTTTATCTGTGTCTCCCTTGTAGATTAAACAGACCCTGCTCACCGTAATGACTAGACCTAATGACTAGACCCCTGATACCCTCCCATTTCCTTCTCTACCTGTCTTACTAAACGTCCCCACCATCTTTATTTGCTTAAATGCCTTCCACTTACACAGCAAGTGGGCCACATTCCTGGTTTCTACAGTCATATGCACACACACACACACACACACACACATATATATATATGAAACATTAACAAAAACCATAGGATAAGAGGGGCACAACTCCACACAATTCCCACCACCAGATCTCCATGTCCCATCCCCTTCCCTGATAGCTTCCCTGTTCTTTATCCCTCTGGGAGCATGGACCAGAATTCTTTATGGGGTGCAGAAGGTGGAAGGTCTGGCTTCTGTCATTGCTTCCCCACTGAGCATGGGTGTTGGCAGGTGGATCCATACTCCCAGCCTGTCTCTCTCTTTCCCTAGTGGGGCAGGGCTCTGGGGAAGTGGGGCTCCAGGACACATTGGTGGGGTCGTCTGTCCAGGGAAGTCCGTATATATTTTTTAAGCCTGAGTCTACATATGGAAACATATTTGTTGATTTTTAGAAATACCACATCTATTGTCAATGGAAACAAAAATTCAAGTTAAGGCTCTTTGAAAAACAACCAGACAGCCCAAACTTACTACATAATTTTCTTCTCTACAGAGTATTGCCACCTGCAAAGAAAATCCATTTGTAAATGTTCAAAAATCTAGCTTTCAGGTGCTGGTCCCCTCTTGTTGGTTTCTCTGCTCTGCTTTAGAACACTAAGCTTGCTTTGCACCACTTTCATTCCTGCATACCTTGCTCCTTATGCTTCAGACTTTTCTAAATGTCTCGATCATTCTGGAACATGAAGAAGTAACTTTTAATCCTGCTGAAAACCAGTATTGGTCTAAGACGCGCTATAAGCTGTCGCTGTGAGCCAGATATGGTGAATTGGTGTAAGCCTGTTAGAGCTTTGTGACTTTTTTTAAAGACTGACTTTTAGGAGAGAGAGGCCAGAGCACCATTCAGTTCTGGCATAGGACAGCACTGGCGACCAAACCTGAGGCATCAAGCTAACAAGAAGCCTCAGGATTTTTATAAATAAAATAAAAAAAAAAAAAGCTTAGCAAATACATAGTGACTAAAGCTTTATTAAGAAATTCACCTTTCCTTGGAGCAATACAATCATTGAAACAACCTCATATTTTAGTAACCTTTTGGAAGCTTCATTACACTGCTGATTTCTGTACAGCTTACCATCCATTAAAACTGAATCCATTTCTAACACACTGCTGTTAATATACTACACCTCCACTTAAAAGATAGTCTTGCTCCTTTCATTCCATTTTTGTTCTGACTTTCCTGCTGATTGCTCTCTTCAACTTTGTAAGAACAAGAAATGAAATAAAGTAAAACAAAAAATCACTCTATTTTTCTAAAAGCACAGCACATTCCGTATTTGGAGTCCTGCCATCTAACATCTGGACATCTCCCAAGCTGAAATTCAACTTGGTGAAATGTGCTTTGCTTCAACAACTGTGAAAGTTAGTAAGGAACAACTTTTCTATAGATGCACATTTTTTAAAAAATAAATTACTTATAGAAAGAAAACACTGACAAAACCATAGGATAAGAGGGGGACAACTCCACACAGTTCCCACCACCAGAACTTTGTATCCCATCCCCCTCCCCTGATAGCTTTCTTATTCTTTATCCCTCTGGGAGCATGGACCCAGGGTCATTGTGGGATGCAGAAGGTGGAAGGTCTGGCTTCTGTAATTGCTTCCCTGCTGAACATGGGCGGACAGGTGGATCCACACTCCCAGCCTGTCTCTCTCTTTCCCTAGTGGGGCAGGGATCTGGGGAAGCAGGGCTCCAGGACACATTGGTGGGGTCGTCTGCCCAGGGAAGTCCGGTTGGCATCATGCTAGCATCTGGAACCTGGTGGCTGAAAAAAGAGACCCCCAACTCTTCAGCTGCACTACTCCAGCCTTTAGGTTCATGATTAGCCAACAGTTTGTTTGGCTTTGGATGTACATTTTTCTCTCCTCACTTCTGCCCTCCAGCCATTTTCTTTAAAGACAAAGATGCTGTAAGCTTAACACTGAAATGCTGAGGGCAAGTGCTCCCATCTCACCTTGTCTACTTGGGAATGAGAAGACCTAGGATGACGATGCAATCTGTGTGCACTGAGTTGAGAATCTTTTCCTAAGAAGTGAACCACAAGTGGTCTGGAGGGCAGTGCAGTGGCTAGAACATGAATGTCTGGGGCATGAGGCCTGGCCTTCAGTTCTGGTCAGTACATATGCCAGAGTGCTGCTCTGCTGCTCTCTCTCTCTCCACCTGCCTCTCTCATTAATAAATAAACAAAATCTTAAAAAGAGAATTAAGTCAAACTATAAACATAAAACATCTTTTTCAAAAGGAAAATTATTTGACAAAATAGTCACAATTTTCTTTAATCCTCAAAAGATGTGAAAAAAAGCAGCAGTACCCCATGAACATTGTTTTCAATCCTCTTATTGATTAGTCGAGGGAGTCGGGCGGTAGCACAGCGGGTTAAGCGCACGTGGTGCAAAGCACAAGGACCGGCATAAGGATCCCGGTTCGAGCCCCCGGCTCCCCACCTGCAGGGGAGTCCCTTCACAGGTGTTGAAGCAGGTCTGCAGGTGTCCATCTTTCTCTCCCCGTCTCTATCTTCCTCTCCTCTCTCCATTTCTCTCTGTCCTATTCAACAACGACGACATCAACAATAATAACTACAACAACAATAAAAACAAGGGCAACAAAAAGGAAATAAATAGATATTTAAAAAAAAAGAAAAATTAGTCAAGTGTATTGCACCAAGTCAAGGACTCTGGGTGGGGTGTGGGGGTTCAGGTCCTGAAACATGATGGCGGAGGAGGACCTAGTGGAGGTTAGTGTGTTTTGTGGGAAACTGAGAGGTGTGACGAATGTGCCTACTAGTATGTTTTACTGTTGACTGCAAACCATCAATCCCCCTAATAAGAGGGAAAAAAAAAACGGGGCCAGGCGGTGGCGCACTTGGTTAAGTGCGCAGATCACAGTGCTCAAGGATCCAGGTTCAAGTCCCTGGTCCCCACCTGCAGGGGGAAAGTTTCATGAGTGGTGAAGCAGGGCTGCAGGTGTCTCCCTGTCTCTCTCCCTCTCTATCTTCCCCTCTCAACTTCTTTGTCTCTATACAGTAATAAATAAATTAAACATTAAAAAACAAACCTAGGGAAAGGCACCTATTTACGCAAAGAAGACCTACGTGGAAAAGCCTGTGATTTGATGTCTGCTTGGTTAGAAATATAGATCGAAATTAATACCAACCCAAACTCCTAAGCCACTATACTACCTCCCGGGCCACTATTCTAACAGTTTTATCTATTCATGTTTAACTACATATATATTTATCTATTTTGGGATAGAGACAGAGAAATTGAGAAGATGAGAAAGTAAAAAAAGGAAAGAAACAGAGAGACAACTCAGCCTGCACAACAAAGCCATTTCTCCTGAGGACTTTTTTCCCCTTCATTTGCTAGGACAGAGAGAAACTAAGGGGGGGAGAGGGGGGAGTAGAGAAGGAGAGAGACAGAGAGACACCTGCAGGATTTGCTTCATGACTCCATGAATCTTCCCCCCTTGTAAGTAGGGAGCAGGGATTCGAACTTGGGTCCCTGAGTGTGGGTCCTTGTGCACAGTAACATGCACACTCAACTAAGTGTGCCACCACCCAGCCCCAGGAAAACATACTTGTTAATATCAAATTGGGGTAGGAAGGGGAAACAAGTATAACAATACGTTTAACATAAAACCTGCCAGGCAGTGGAGCACCCGGTCAAGCACTCACATGACAATGTGCAAGGACCCAGGCTAAAGCCCCTAGTCCCCGCCTGCAGGGGAGTCGCTTCACAGGCAGTGAAGCAGGTCTGCAGGTGTCTTTCTTTCTCCCCCACCTCTGTCTTCCCCTCCTCTCTCCATTTCTCTCTGTCCTATGTAACAATGACATCAATAACAACAACAATAAAAACAACAAAAAAGGGAAAATAAATAAAATTTTTTAAAAATCTTACCCCCTTTCAGCCACCAAGTTGCAGAAACTACCATGATTCCATCCTGACCTCCCTGGGCAGACCATCTCGCCAATGTGTCCTGGAGCCTCCCCTCCCCAGAGCCCTGCCCCACTAGGGACAGACAGCCACAGGCTGAGGGTATGGATCCACCTGCCAACACCCATGTCCAGTGGAGAAGCAATGACAGAAGCCAGAACTCCCACCTTCTGCTCCCCATAAAGAATTTTGGCCCAGGCTCCCAGAGGGATAAAGAACAGGGAAGCTTCCCATGGAGGGGATGGGACACGGAACTCTGGTGGTGGGAACTGTATGGCATTGTACCCCTGTGATCTTACAATCTTGTTAATCATTATTAAATCTCTAATAAAAAAGTAAAAGGTGGAGTCTAGTCCCAAAACCAGTCGTGGGATTAGAAAGAGCATAGACTGGGGTGTTAGCCCAGTCCTGAAGTGCCACCTGCAATGCTTCTTCCCAGAAGGGCCTTGGCCAAACCCTCTAGCAGTCTGAGCCCCACCATGAGGACTGAATGAGAAGGAAGTGTGTAGGGTACTTGGCACGGTGTCTCACACTTCTCCACTCACTAGACAAATATTTGTCCAGTGCTTACATCGTACTAGGTCCTGCTCGAGACACTAAGTGTGTGCTGGGAACAAGATCACAGTCTTTATTCTGGGACTACAGCTCTTCAGAGAGATGTCTAAGACTTAAGAATTTAGACCACGGAGATCAACTTCATCTGACCAATAGACTGCTCTAAGGACGTGACTATGAACACACGGTCATCAGGACACTGAGTAGTAGGCTGGAAAATGTACTTTGGTCACTGGGCCATGTGTCAAAACCCTAAAATGGCAAAGGACTCAATTCAGGAAGACAGGGAGATCTAGTATGGAGAAGAGGAAGGGGATTGGGAGATGGCTGAAGACAAAACTGGTGAATAAAGAAAGGACCAGAGCACACTGGGCCTTTAGAGCCATGTTAAGGATCGAGATTTAAGAATCAGGGGGTAGTAGGTAGCACCATGATTATGCAAAGAGACGTTTATGCCTGAGGCTCCAAAGTCCCAGGTTCAATCCCCCACAGCACCATAAGCTAGAGCTGAGCAGTGCTCTTGTTAAAAATAATAATAATTAAGAATCACAGTTGATTAATTTGTGTATGATTTATGAGGGGGTGGTGGTGGTGTGGATTCTGAGGTGGTGGTGCTTTTCCCATGAAGAGGATACAGAGGAGGCCAGATGTTGCTAGGCTGGGGGTAGATGAAGAGGCAAGAGGCATTACAAAGTCTGAAGTTGGGAGTCGGGTGGTAACACAGCAGGATAAGCGCATGTGGCATGAGGCGCAAGGATCAGCGTAAGGATCCCTGTTCGAGCCCCCAGCTCCCCACCTGCAGGGGAGTCGCTTCACAGGTAGTGAAGCAGGTCTGCAGGTGTCTGTCTTTGTCTCCCCCTCTCTTGTCTTCCCCTCCTCTCTCCATTTCTCTCTGTCCTATCCAGCAACGACAACATCAATAACAACAATAATAATTACAACAAGAAAACAACAAGGGCAACAAAAGGGAAAATAAATAAAATATTTTTAAAAAGACAAAGTCTGAAGTTTAGTTATGAACACTCTGAGCTTAAATGGTGAAGTGGTTGTCTTTCTTTCTGTTTTTGTTTTTCCCCCATGACTCAGTCCGAGGCTTGCTTCTCTTCTGGGATTATCCTCCCCCTCATATCCAACAGAGACAGGAGAGACTCCCCACATAGACAATTCCAGTCTAGGCCACTTCTCCGAGTCCCAGATCTGTGTGTCATTGCAAAGTCAACGTTTGTACCCTCAGTGTACTATCTTAAGCTCCAAGTGTTCATAACTCAACTTCAGACTTTGTCTTTTTAAAAATATTTTGTGGAAAAAGCACTCAAGGGCCTGATGCCCAAACACACCCAGTTCACCCTGGGTGGGCCGGCTTCTCTGTTGGTACAGGATGCTCTGGGTGCTGGGGGCACTGCCAGACTCAGTGTCAGCTTGGACCAGGGATGTAGCAGTTTTAAGAGAGCGTTGGAACGGGATCCGACAGCACCAACAAGTCTGGTGATGGGAAGCAAGATTTGCGGCAGTCACCATAGACTGTACCAATCCACAGGGGAATGTGTTGGTAGGCTTCTAGTCCTGCTTCTGGGATCCCTTCTGTTACATTGCTTGACCTTGTGGTCTATTTACATGGTCATTCTGTTACATTGCTTGAGTTGTGGTCTACTTACATGGTCATTCTGTTACATAGCTTGACATTGTGGTCTATTTACATGGTCATTCTGTTACATAGCTTGACTTTGTGGTCTATTTACATGGTCATTCTGTTACATAGCTTGACTTTGTGGTCTATTTACATGGTCATTCTGTTACATAGCTTGACTTTGTGGTCTATTTACATGGTCATTCTGTTACATAGCTTGACGTTGTGGTCTATTTACATGGTCATTCTGTTACATAGCTTGACGTTGTGGTCTATTTACATGGTCATTCTGTTACATTGCTTGACATTGTGGTCTATTTACATGGTCATTCTGTTACATAGCTTGACGTTGTGGTCTATTTACATGGTCATTCTGTTACATAGCTTGACTTTGTGGTCTATTTACATGGTCATTCTGTTACATAGCTTGACTTTGTGGTCTATTTACATGGTCATTCTGTTACATAGCTTGACGTTGTGGTCTATTTACATGGTCATTCTGTTACATAGCTTGACTTTGTGGTCTATTTACATGGTCATTCTGTTACATTGCTTGACGTTGTGGTCTATTTACATGGTCATTCTGTTACATAGCTTGAGTTGTGGTCTACTTACATGGTCATTCTGTTACATAACTTGATGTTGTGGTCTATTTACATGGTCATTCTGTTACATAGCTTGATGTTGTGGTCTATTCACATGGTCATTCTGTCACACTGGTTTGGTCTCACTCCCCCTCCCTTCGGGAGATTTTGGTTTAGTCCTCGCTAGTTCGCGTTTCTTCCTTCTCCCCGCCCCCATCCTACATACTTCCTGGGTTCCTGACTCTTCCGCCAGAGGAGAGAGAGGCAGGACAGAATTGGGTTGTGATTAGATGAGATTAGTTTTTTGAACCATTTGCTCGAGAATAAAGAAATATTGCTTCTCTGCTCAGCCATGTGTCCCTGGTTGTCTGTTTCCCACCGTGAAGCTAGCCCGGCATACTGGCACCTTGAACTGTGACTGACAGGAATGACTGTCCCCCAAATCCCATCCCACCCCACCCCACCCCATCCCACCCAAAAGATCTTTCTGTCTGGCCTGAAAGAAAGCAGCTTTGAGACTCCATTTCTAATTAGAACTACACATCAGCTTAGGAAAATCTGACATCAAAAGCCATTCAGGGACAGGGAGACAGCATAATGGTTCTGCAAAGAGACTCTCATCCTTGAGGCTCTAAAGTCTCAGGTCCAATCCCATGCACCACCATAAGCCAGAGCCGAGCACTGCTCTGGTAAAAACAAACAAACAGCCAATCTAGGGGCCAGGTGGTGGCACACCCAGTTGAGTGCAGGTGTTACAATGCAAGAACTAAGGTTCAAGCCCCTGGTTCTCACCTGCAGGGAGAAAACTTCTCAAGTAGGGAAGCAGGGCTGCAGATGTCTGTCTTTCTATCTCCTGCTTACCTCTCAATTTCTGACTCTATGCAATAAATACATACATATTTAAAAAGAGCTTTTTTGTTTATTTAATTTTTTAAATTTCTTTATTGGGGGATTAATGTTTTACATTGGACAGTAAGTACAATAGTTTGTACATGCAAAACATCTGTTTTCCACATAACAATACAACCCCCACTAGGTCCTCTGTCATCCTTTTTGGACCTGTATTCTCCCAACCCACCACCACCCCAGAGTCTTTTACTTTGGTGCAATACGCCAACTCCAGTTCAGGTTCTACTTGTGTTTTCTCTTCTGGTTTTGTTTAAAAATTCTTCCTGAGAGTGAGATCATCCCATATTCATCCTTCTGTTTCTGACTGACTTCACTGAACATGAGTTTTTCAAGCTCCATCCAAGATGGGCTGAAACCGGTGAAGTCACCATTTTTTACAGCTGAGTAGTATTCCATCGTGTATATAGACCACAACTTGCTCAGCCACTCATCTGTTGTTGGACACCTGGGTTGCATCCAGGTTTTGGCTATTACAAATTGTGCTGCCAAGAACATAGCTGCACACAGATCTTTTTGGATGGGTGTGTTGGGTTCCTTAGGATCTATCCCCAGGAGAGGAATTGCAGGGTCATAGGGTAGGTCCATTTCTAGCCTTCTGAGAGTTCTCCAGACTGCTCTCCACAGAGGCTGGACCAATGTACATTCCCAACAGCAGTGCAGGAGGGTTCCTTTGACCTCACACCCTCTCCAGCATTTGCTGCTGTTACCTTTTCTGATGTGTGACATTCTCACAGGAGTTAAGTGGTATCTCACTGAAAAAGAACCTTTTTAAAGATAATATGTACCACTATAATTTTTTTCAAATATCTAATTTATTTATTTGATAAAGACAGAGAGAAATCAAGAGGAAAGGGGAAGATAGAGAGGAAAGAGACAGAAGGGGCCAGGCAGTGGTGCCTCTGGTTAAGCACACACACTACAGTCTGCAAGGACCCAGGTTCAAGCCCCTGGTCCCCACCTGCAGAGGAAGCTTCACAAGTGGTGAAGCAGGGCTGCGGGTGTCTCTCTCTCTCTCTATTTCCCCCTGTCTCTGTATAATAATAAGTAAATAAAAATTAAAAGAGAGAAAGACAGAGACACCTGCAACACTGCTTTACCATTTGTAAAGCTTTCCCCTGCAGTTGGGGACCAGGGGCTTGAACCCAGCTCCTTCTGCACTGTAACACGTGCACTCAACCAGGTGTGCCACCATCTGGCCCCCACAATAAAAGTTTTTAAAGATTTAAAAGAAAAAAAAAGTCTTTAAAAAAGAGTTAGTAAAGCTAAAATTCCAGTTTGAACTTCAAAATAGAAAGTTTCTTCAGAAGTAACCTCTCATTAAAGAGAATGCTTTGAATTCTCCAACTTTTTGAAATAAAGCAAACCACTTTAGACCAGACACTTATTTAGGTCATATTAAACTTTTTATGTTGCCTTATTCCCATGAAGATTTGGACAACTGTGTTTTAATCCAGTCATGGTTAACTAAACTAAAATGGACTGTAGCATTAGGTTGGACACCTGCAGCGTAGGATTTCAGACATATATAAAATCAGTGAGTGCGGACACCTGCAGCGTAGGATTTCAGACATATATAAAATCGGTGAGTGCTTTTTCTCCTCTACTTTTATTGTCCTCAGCAAGGGGTGGTTGCTGTCAGCACTGATGGCAATTTACAAACCAGAATAGTGTTTTGTTATTCACTCATCACAGGCAGTAAAATTTCCCTGTCTCAAGAAGACACTGAAGAAAATGAAGGCCATGCTTCTTCTTCTAGCGTTTGCCCTTCTTCCGTAGCCAGTCAACAGCATCAGGTTGAGCCTGATGTCAAGTTTCGAGGCCATGCTTAAATAAGGGAACACATTCATGGACACGACTACTGTTGACTTAGATTTAGTGATTAAATCCAAGAGCCACTGGGCTGCAGCACTCAAGAATTAAAGCAGTTTACGGGAAAAATGCTTACTTACCCAGACAAACACTGCCTTTTAACCTACATTCTATTTCCACACACGTCTTAGAGCTCATGGAATACAACCGAGGATACCACAGCTGACGACACCTGCAGAAGGTGAGAGCTGACGGTGTCTGTGTCTCCACTCTTGCCACACAAAAGCAGCCTGACTTTCTTGTCAGCACTGAGCTAGTGTGGTACCTGCCACAGTTGTCATAGCAACCACTTCATCCTTCTAGACTGGACCAGGTAATGTCTCTGTGGGCAGAACTCTGGTGGTGGGAATGGTGTGGATTTAAACCTCTGCTGACATATAATTTTGTAAAATAAAAATTTATTATTTAAAAAAGCACATCAGGGTACAGTTGGTAGAGCAGAGGGTTAAGCACACATCATGTGAAGCGCAAGGACCGGCTTAAGGATCCTGGTTCGAGCCCCCTGGCTCCCCATCTGCAGGGAGGTCACCTCACAAGCGGTGAAGCAGGTCTGCAGGTGTCTATCTTTCTCTCCTCCTCTCTGTCTTCCCATCCCCTCTCCATTTCTCTCTGTCCTGTCCAACAATGACATCAATAACAACAATGATAATAACCACAACAACAATAAAACAACAAAGACAAGAGGGAAAATAAATACTCAACATGAATCCTATCAGCAGCTGTCGCTGATGGCTCGCAGGGTACGAGTTCTCTAAATATACACAAACGATCTTGACAGGAAGACAATCTCTCCATTTCATATCTAGAAACTCAGGGTCTGAAGCTTAGTGTCAACTCAGGTCACTAAGTTGGAGTGTGAAGCAGTAAGGGTTAAAACCGACTCCCTACGTCTCATCACAACTAGTAACTAAAGGTGCCTGAAGTGTGGAACAAGGTCTTCTTGCCTTGAATTTTGTCTCTGCTATGAAAGTAAAACCCAAGCCTTGAGTTTAAAGTCCCTGAAACTTGGTTTTCTCATCTGTTCAACACATTTAACTGCATCTGCCATAGCTCCCAAACTGGGTGTATTCAGCCAAGAAGAGGTGAAGTTAAGCACTGTGCAAACACATGGCAATAAGAACAGTGGAAACGGACAGATATTTGTTTATGCAGTACCAGCTTCTGGGGAATACACGGCTCAAGAAAATGGCAAAAGCATCTTTCTGCTCTCAGTTTTAATCTGTACGTCATATACACCCACGTTATGTGTGACAAAGGCTACACAAGCTCACTGGTCTCACTGTTTGGTTCTTTCTTTTTCAACGAGAGCCCTGTTCAGTCCTGGCTTATGGTGCTGTGGGGAATTGAACCTGAGATTTTGGAGCCTCAGGCAGGAGAGTCTCTTTGCATAACCATGATGCCATCTACTCCAACTTTTAAATATTTTATTTCTTTTGCTAGAGAGAGAGAGAGAGAGAAAGAGAGAGAGAGAGAGACTGACCAGTACCCTGCTCAGCTCTGGCTTATAGTGGTGCAGGGGATTGAACCTGGGACTTTGGAGGCTCAGGCAAGAGAGTCTCTTTGCATAACCTTTATGCTGTCTATCCCCAACCAGGTGTGGTTTTTCTTTCAACAGGAATTGCAAACTGTGAACCCAGACCTGAGCAATGGCTTCCTATTATTTGGCCAGTCAGACACAGGGCACGCAGAGTAGGTAGAAGGCACGAAACATGCCCAGGCCTACTGACCCACTCTGAAGCATGGCTGACCGCCCAGCCCCACAGTAAAAAGTCGATGTTCACCATGGCCTGCTGGCTCTCCTTACCTTCTAGATCCAATACACCCTGGAAGCACTGCATTTTGCAGTGCATACATCTCAAATAGAAATTCCTCTGTGACACGAACGACACTGATGAAATTCTCAGCCTTTCTGCCTGCACTTGTCTACGTAATGGACAGCTGATCAATCACAATGACTCTGAACTAGCTTCAGGAGCGAGAACCAGCAGAGAGCACCAAGGGCCACACCTGTCACTTGAGAGTGCCAAGTTAAAAACAAAGCAAACAAAAGGCTTTCTTGCTTTCTTTTTTTTCCCCTTCAATCTAACGGACAAATACAAGTCCAAAGTTCAACAATGAATCTGGGTGAGACAAAGCAATGTCTATTTTAACATAAAATGATGACTTATAAATACCGCACACACACAAAAAGGGTACCCAACATTTGAGCAAAGGTGAAAAAAAATCATCTTTGAAGTGCTAGTTCACATGCCCATTACAAAAACAGAAATGAACAAATCTGGAGTCCCCGCCCGCACAAAGCTCTCTAAGTTGGTGGATCTCAGACACCTAGATTGTTCAAGCACAAAAGCTGGTCCTCCTTGAGTTCCAAGCCGCAGCAGGCAGCAGTAGGAACGTTGAACAGTTAATACTAAAGAAGTAGAATGGGGCCTTCATCCTGTGGTCCAATCGTGTTTTAAGCTATTAAATCAATGTTTTTTTCTCAATCACACACTTACAATTTATTGCATAGAGACAGCCAGAAATTGGATTGGGAAGGGGGAGACAGAGAGGGAGAGAGACACAGATCACCTGCAGCCCTGCTTCACCACTCACAGAGCTTTCCCCCTGAACGTGAGGACTGAGGACTTGAACCTGGGTCCTTGCACACTGTAACATGTGCACTAAACTAGGTGTACCACCACCTGGCCCCAGCAAACACACAGTTCCTAAAAAACAATGCTTTTGTCTTTGTGTTTGAAATACAAACACCTCATCACAGACCCCTGCAAGCGTCAACCCGGCTTTGACCTAGCACGTTATGACTGGGCCCTCCTCAATCGCTATCGAACAGGCCATGGCCGGTGCGCCGCTATGTTCCATCGCTGGGGAGCCAGAGACGACCCGAACTGCCCCTGCGGCTCCAGACAGACTATGACCCACAGAGTCAACGACTGCCACCTCTCCAGATTCAAAGGAGGTCTCGAAACTTTACATCAGGCTCAACCTGACGCTGTTGACTGGCTGCGGAAGAATGGCAAACGCTAGAAGAATAGCAAACAGCCCCCCTTCTGCATGAGCTTCCCTCATGGTGGTGGTATCTTTGTGTAATACACACACACACACACACACACACACACACACACACACACACACACACACACACACACACCGCCCAGTACTCACAGCCCCGAGTGCAAACAGGGTTTGTGGCTTGCCTCTAACCAACAGAATATAGCAAAGATGAACACTGCCCCTCTGTGATTGCACTGCATTGTGTGAGACTGTCTTGCCACGGGCTTGGTACTTGTCTTTCCCCACTTACACAGTCTTTATTTTTATTTACGTATTTATTTATTTTTTACCAGAGCATTGATCAGCTCTGGCTTATGGTGGTGTGGGGGACTGAACTGTGACTTCAGAGCCCCAGGCATGAGAGTCTGTTTGCATAACCATTATGCTATCGACCCCTCCCCTCCTTACAGTCTTTAAAGATACAAACTGCTGTGCCATGAGATCCCACAGTGGTTCCTGCAGGAAGCTCTTGTGTCAGAGGCTCTGGCGCCACCACCATTGAGAAGTGAGTAGTGCCCTGTGCCCTGTGCTCATTCTCTCTCTCTCGTTATAAGATAATAAATATTTTCTATTGCACCAAAGTAAAGGACTCTGGGATGGCAGTGGGAGGAGGGTTCAGGTCCCGGAACATGGTGGTGGAGGAGGACCTAGTGGGGGTTAGAGTGTGATGTGGAAAACTGAGAAACGTCACACATGGACCAGCTACCGCATTTTACTGTCGACTGTCAACCATGAATCCGCCCAATAATTTATTTTTATTTTTTAAATCTTTATTTATTAGATAGAGACGGCCAGAAATGGAGAGGGAATGGGGTGATGGAGAGAGAGACAGAGAGACACCTGCAGCCCTGCTTCACCATGTGTGAAGCTTTCCCCCTATAGGTGGTGACTGGGAGCTTGAACCTGGGTCCTTGGGCATTGTAGCATGTGCACTCAACCAGGTGCACCACCACCTGGCCCCTAGAAATTTTTTTTTTTACAAAGATATAAACTACCATAAAGTCTACAACCTCAAGAAACTGGATGTTTCCAACAACCACATGAACAGGGAAGTGGACATGACCCCAGTCTAGCCTCCAGATGAAAACTGAGCCCTAATCAGCATCTTTTTAAAAATTTTAAAAATAATCTTAATTTATTTATTGGATAGAGACAGTCGGAAGTCAATAGGGAAGGGGAAGACAGAAAGGGAGAGAGACAAGAAGGACACCTATAATACTGCTTCACCACTTGCAAAGCTTCTCCCCTGCGGGTGGGGACCAGGGGTTTGAACCCTGGTCCTTGCACATACAACATGTGTGCTCAACCAGGTGTGCCACCACCCGGCCCCCCAATCCACATCTTGATGGCAGCAGTCAAAGATGCTGGGTTGAGGATCCATTCTAGGCATGACCCCCAGTAGGCAGCACTTCTTCTTCTTCTAGTGTTTGCCCTTCTTCCGTAGCCAGTCAACAGCGTCAGGTTGAGCCTGTTGTAAACTTTCAAGACCTCCTTTGAATCTGGAGAGGTGGCAGTCGTTGACTATGTGGGACATAGTCTGTCTGGAGCCGCAGGGGTAGTTCGGGTCGTCTCTGGCTCCCCAGCGATGGAACATAGCGGCGCACCGGCCATGGCCTGTTCGATAGCGATTGAGGAGGGCCCAATCATAACGTGCCAGGTCAAAGTCGGGTTGACGCTTGCAGGGGTCTGTGATGAGGTGTTTGTTCTTGACCTCAGCTGACTGCCAACTCTGTTTCCAAGAGACTAGAACAGAGAAGTTCAGTGTAGGCGTAGGGGACCAGATTGGGTGACAAGACGTCAAACATTGGACAGGGTGGACTCGAAGAGCAGGACCAACAGCTTGAAAGCTGTCAGGAGCTTGTTGCTGGCTTTGAAAGTGACTGGGATCCATGTGGATTCAGTCGGCTAGGAAGGATCGTCAGTTTCCCCAATGAATGGGTACTCACGGGATGCACCACGGGAAGGTCGATACAATGCATCCTGAGGCAGTACTGTTTCTTGATAAATGTGTGTTCTCTTTCATTATTAGTAATTTAATAATGATCAACAAGATCGTAGGATAAGAGGGGCACAATTCCACACAGTTCCCACCACCAGAGCTCTGTGTCCCATCCCCTCCATTGGAAGCTTCCCTATTCTTTTAAAAAAAAAAAAAAACACCATTCCCACCACCAAAAGACTGTGTCCCATCCCATTACCCCTCTCCCCCCACCCCAGTGAAGCCAAACATCCACCCTCACCCTGCTCTTTATCCCTCTGGGAGTGCGGACTCAGGATCATTATGGGGAGCAGACGGTGGGAGTTCTGGCTTCTGTCATTGCTTCTCCACTGGACATGGCTGTTGGCAGGTGGATCCAGACTCCCGGCCTGTCTCTAAATGAATGGTGTTCAAGTCTGATTATCTCTGAGGAAATGTGTTACCCCTCCCAAGAGACTTTTCCTCAGAAAATGAGCCACTCGCTCACGAAGGTACACGTGACTAAGTACTCCAGACACAGATTCTCTCTACTGGCCTACAACAGTCCCACGAGTGCAAGAACGAGTGCAAGAACAGCTAGCACACTCATTTACGGTGGGGGGGGGCTGCAGGTCAGGGCCAGGCAGTGGCGCACTTGGTTGAGCGCACATGTTACAATGTGCAAGGTTCCAGGTTCAAGCCCCTGGTCCCCACCTGCAGGGGGAAAGCTTTGCAAGCGATGAAGCAGGGCTGCAGATGTCTCTCTGTCTCTCTATCTCTCTATCTCCCCCTTCCCTCTCAATTTCTGGCTGTCTCTAATAAATAAAAATAAAGAAAATTAAGGAGCCAGGCGGTGGTGCACCTGGCTAAGTGCACACATTACAGTGTACAAGGCACAAGGACCTGGGTTCGAGCCTCCGGCTCCCCACCTCCATGAGGGAAGCTTCACAAGCAGAGAAGCAGGTCTGCAGGTGTCCCTCTCTCCCTTTCTCTATCTTCCCCTCCTCTCTCAATTTCTCTCTGTCCTAATGAATAAAATGATGGGGGGAAAAACAAAAATAGAACCCAGGATCAAGTCCCCCCAAAAGTCACTGAGAGCCTGTCACTGTTGTCAGGAGTAAAGTAAACTGTATCCAGAGAACAGAAGCCAGAGACCATGCAAGCAGAAGGTTTATGAGTGGCGGAGCAGTGCTGCAGGTGTCTCTCCTTGCCTCTGTCTTCACCCACACACCAAGTAACTCATCTGTATGAAAAGGGGGGAAAGGCCACTAGGAACCATGAACTTGGGCAGCAACCAAGTCCCAGTAATAACGCCGATGGCAAAACAAAAGGGCCGGGGAGGGGGTTGCTGGGTGGAGCAGGCAGCAGAAGTCAATAAGGGAGTTTTCAGGGGACATTATTCATTGCACTGTGACCGCAGAGTCAAATCTACCATTTGTGATCTCTGCATCCTGCAAACCTGCTTGGCTCCTCCCAGGTGTCTGATTCTGTTATCACTAACCTCACGTGTTTCTACTAGGTTACAACAGGCAATGACAGAAGCCAGAACTCCCACCTTGTGCTCCCCATAAAGAATTCTGGTCCATCCTCCCTGAGGCATAAAGAACAGGGAAGCTTCCAATGGAGGGGATGGGACACTGAACTCTGGTGGTCAAAATTGTGTGGAATTATACCGCTGTTATCTTAAAATATTGTTAATCGACCTTCCCGTGGTGCATCCCGTGAGTACCCATTCATTGGGGAAACTGATGATCCTTCCTAGCCGACTGAATCCACATGGATCCCAGTCACTTTCAAAGCCAGCAACAAGCAGCTCCTGACAGCTTTCAAGCTGTTGGTCCTGCTCTTCGAGTCCTCCAACTTAATGTTGAGGGGCTGTCCTTTGCCAAACGCGTTCTTCTAAATCACTAATAAAAAATTTAAAAAATCTTCAGTGATGTGGTCTTGTTTCTCTCTATTTTTATCAAGAGAGAGAGAGAGAGAGAGATCAGGTGAGGGCTAACACTGAGCCCTGTCCTAAAGGCCTGAATCAGTCTGCAGGTTCCTGCTGTCCTCACCCTGCAACTCCTCTGCTTCCCAGAGCACGGCTGCTCTCTGCTCAGCTGTCTTACTTCCTCTCAGTACCGGGACAAGAGCAGCTCAGATGCCCCTGAGTCCCTTCCACAAACTCAACACAGTTGGTGGGTCTTGGTGCATGAATAGCTCCTGTGAGGTTATGACCCAGGTAATGAACAGGTCAGTGTCTTACTGCAGACTTTGCTCTGGGGGCTGGGGGGTGCTGTGGAGGGCCCATGGGAGTGGGGAAGGGTGTCAGGGGAAGAAGCCGTCAAGGACAGGGAGATACCGTGAGGTGTGTCTACAAGGATGCGAAGTGTGCTGTAGGGCTGCGGGTGGCCGGTGTGAATAGCAGGGCCAACTTCTGGAGGCAAAGGCCCCACTCAGGTGCCCTGAGGACATGCTCAGGGTTAGTCACACAGGGAGAAAGAGGAGGGACCAGAGGAGGGACGTGGGAAACAGTGGACAGTGTGTTCAGAGACAGCCACGTCGCAGAGAACCACAAGGAGTTTGCCAGAATGAGGGAGGGGAAGGGGGATGGAGCCACCAAAAGGCTCAAGTGCTTGTCTGGATCACTGGATACACAGTGATGGGAAGATGGAAAACATTAAGAGGACCATGGGGGCCGGGCTGTGGAGCACCTGGTTAAGCGCGTGGATCACCACACGTAAGCACCCGGGTTCGAGTCCCTGCTCCCCACATGCAGAGACGACGTTTCATGAGCAGTGAAGGAGGTCTCTCTGTCTCTCACCCTTTCTATCTCCCCCTCCCCTCTCAATTACTCTGTGTCCTGTCCAAAAAAAAGGGGGGGGGGATGGATGCCAGGAGCACTGGAGCCCCAGGGATAATTCTGGAGGCAAAAAAAAGAAAAAAAAAGAATCTTTCTAGGAAGATGATCACACTGTTACCAACTCTATGTAGCAGGTGTAGCAGGTGTCCCAGAAGTAGCTACTAAGTTGTCTTATTGCAACTTTTTTTTTTTTTTTTTTTTACCAGAGCACTGCTCAGCTCTGGCTTATGGTGGTGCGGGAGATTGAACCTGGGACTTGAGAGGGCCTCAGGCACAAGAGTCTGTTTGCATAACCATTGCGCTATCTACCCCTGCCATATTTCAACCTTTTCACAATGGAAATACAAGAGGGAAAATACATCTCTCCAATCTCTCCATAGCATGCCATCACATAAGACTTTCAGGGCTGAACAAGCAGTGAGAACACAGTCAGTGCTGACTATTCCGGGAGGCAGCGACTGTCTGAACAGGTACACCTATCTGTCTATCCAAACAGAACATCAGACGAGCAAAGACAACACAAAAGACAGAAAACAAACTTTGCAGAACCTACGGAACTGAAGCCAGTTTAAAAAGCACATCCAATTCTATCACGCACATTCATAAGTACAAACTACTGTGTAAATATGTGCTGATGCCACTGGAAGTTTCCAACTGTGAGATCCAAGGTCTTAAAAAAATAATAGACAGGGAGTCGGGCGGTGGCGCAGTGGGTTAAGCGCACATGGCGCAAAGCGCAGGGACCAGCGTAAGGGTCCCGGTTCGAGCCCCCAGCTCCCCACCTGCAGGGGAGTCGCTTCACGGGCGGTGAAGCAGGTCTGCAGGTGTCTGTCTTTCTCTCCCCCTCTCTGTCTTCCCCTCCTCGCTCCATTTCTCTCTGTCCTATCCAACAACAAAGCAACGTCAACAATGGCAATAATAACCACAACGAGGCTGCAACAACTAGGGCAACAAAAAGGGGGGGAAATGGCCTCCAGGAGCGGTGGATTCATGGTGCAGGCACCGAGCCCAGCAATAACCCTGGAGGGAAAAAAAAAATAATAATAGATATAATGACCCTGGGTCCATACTCCCAGAGGAATAAAGAATAGGAAAGCTATCGGGGAGGGGACAGGATATGGAGGCCTGGTGGTGGGAACTGTGTGGAGTTGTACCCCTCCTATCCTACAGTTTTGTTAATGTCTCCTTTTTTCAATAAATAATAATAATAAACAAAAAAGAAAGACTAGATTCTAAAAAAATCCTGACAACATCCTCAAGCTTTACATTCAGCTTCTGCCCAGAATGAGACCAACTGACAAACACAAGGCAGAGGGAATGAGGACACAGAACTCCGGGGGTAGGAACGCTGTTGAATTTTACCCCTGTTAGCTTATAATTTTGTAAATCGATATGAAATCACTAAAAAGAATTTAAAAAAAGTGAAAACCTCTCTTCCCTTTGCTTTGCTTCTCAGACCTCATCTACACAGTCACCTGGTACCCACCCTTCCCTTCCTGGCTGGCTTCACTCAGCATGATTCTCTCCAGTCCCATCCAGTGGTAGCCAAAGGGCATACGGGGCATATGGCATCCTTTGTTCTTTATAGCTGTGCAGTGGTGTTGCTGAGACTTGGTGCCAGCACTACGAATCCACCGTTTCTGGTGGCTATTTTTTTTTTCTTTCCTTTTTTTTTTCCTCTTTCAAATTTATTTTAAATAAGACAGAAATTGAGAAAGGATGGAGAGATACAGAGAGGGAGAGAAAGAGAGACACCTGTAGACTTGCTTCACCACTCGTAAAGCTTCCCCCGTACAGGTGGGGAGCGGGGACTTGAACCTGGGTCCTTAAACTTGGTAATATGAGTACTTAACCAGGTGCACCCAGCCCCTGGCTGTGTGGTATTCATTTATATGCCTTGACTACTCATCTGGCTGAAGCCTGTTTGGACTGTGCTCTGTCATAACAGATCTGAAAGTCTACGAAGGGAAAGGGAGAGGCATTAAGGGGAGACTGGGGACTGAGATCTGTGTGGCTTCACCAGATGACAGTTTGCTAGAGGGTCACATAAACTGACATTGGGGAAATGTGAAAATGTACTCTTGAGACAACAAAAATCCTACAAATCAACATTAGCTCAATAAACACTGAAGCTGAAAAAAATGCACATCTTAAATGTACCTGGTCCATGGGGGTAGATAGCCTAATGCTTATGCAAAGAGACTTTCATGCCTGAGGCTTCAAAGTTCTAGCTTCAGGCCCCTGCACCAGAATAAACTAGAGGTGAGTAGAGCTCTGGTTGGAAAAAAAGATGTTCCTGGTTCAGGTAAGAGAAGGGTACACACAGATACCAGTGAAGAGCCCGCTCAGCACTCGCACCTGAGTCTGTAATGGTGGCTACCGTGGCCCACACGGTGAATTCCTCTGGAGAGAATTCAGCCACCATTCATGTGGTATTCACATATGTACTCAGCTTCTTTAGTGGGGTGTCTGCCCTTCTTGAGGGGGTGAGAACAGTCCAGATAACTAGCAAAAGGCTCATTTTGAAGACTTCCACCTAGCACATTGATCAAGGATTTGCATAGTGACCAAGCCCCTAAAATGGGCTGCGATTGGAGCTACAGGGATGAAGAGTGATGGGACTTGTTTAGGAGAGGCGTTATGCATTCGAGTATAAAGCAGTCAGTGTATAAACCTGGAAAATAAATCACTGTGAAGCAGATGTACAATGAAGATTGCCAGCCAGTCTTCTCTAGGTGTGAGAAGACCTTCTTGCAGAGGAAGGAGGAGAAACTCGTGTTTTGCGGAGCTGTGCGGTATCAAAATTGACACTATTCCTGTGGCAAGTCAACATGTTGTAATCAAAGGAGAATTTTCTTAATTTATGAGATGGCTAAAATTTCTCATAAGCTACTCAAGTAATAACCTTTTGTATTTTTAGTCCTTGGCAACTTCTGCTGTGAAGACTGGCTTGAGTATTTATATCAAAGCTAATTTTTTTTTCCTCCCAACCTCTGAAATGAAATCTACTGTCTGACTACACCAGCCTTTGCATTTGTACATATCCCTCAATTTCTTCAAAATTACCATAGCAACTCTCACAAATGTGGCCTTGCCTGTTTTTTTTTTTTTGTTTGTTTGTTTTTTGTTTTTAAGATTTCTAAGAGCTAAAGGAACTTCTGAGAGAAGATAGAAGATATGGCACTAAAAATCTGGCCTTTTCTCACACAGACTCCAGACCCCAGTAGGTGCTGGAACTAAGTGGAGACATTGTTTCTGTTTTTTTTTTTTAATTTTTTAAAATCATCTTTATTTATTTATTGGATAGAGACAGCCACAAATCAAGAGGTAAGGGGGTGATAGAGAGGAAGAGAGACAGAGAGACACCTGCAGCCCTGCTTCACCACTTGCAAAGCTTCCCCTGTAGGTGGGGACTGGGGGCTCAAACCCGGGTCCTTGCGCACTGTAACATATACGCTCAACCAGCTGCGCCCCCATCTGGCCCCGAGAAATTATTTCTGTAACAATCCTTAACACTGGGTGGTGCACCCTGCAGAGTACACAGGTTGCTATGCCTAAGGACCCCAGTTCAAGCCCCTGGGCTCCACTTGCAGGGGGGAAGAGGTGCAGAGCACTGAGGAAGGAGAGTCCCTTTTCAGAAACCAGACCCCTGTTGGTTGTTCTCAGTCTTGCTGAATTCTAGGCCAAGTCTGCTCTTCCCAAGTGCCAGTCCTGAAATTATGCTATCTACCCCCACCCCATCTTTTTCTTTTTCTTTTTCCTGTCTACTGGCAGAAGGAACGCTTCTTAAGCAGTGAAGGAGGTCTGTAGGTGTCTATTTTTCTCTCTCTCTCTCTATCTCTCCTTCCCTCTCAATTTCTCTCTATCCTATCCTGTCAATTAAAAAAAAATTTTTTAAGTAGAAAGAAAAAAAAACGGGGCAAGGGTAGATAGCGTAATAGTTATGGAAACAGACTCTCATGCCTGAGGCTACAAGGTTCCTCGCACCACCATAAACCAGAGCTGAGCAGTGCTCTGGTGTAAAAATAAATAAAATAAAATAAAATAAAAGTAACAAGCGCATTTAATAAGCCTGCTACATCCAGCCGCTGACTGATAAGATGGAGAGAAGACCCAGTCCATATTCGGATTCCTGCAGTGGAGACTGGAGAGAAGCCTGCAAAGAGAAAGTGCGCACAGTGCTTGGAACTGGGAGGAACTGGGAGGAAGGAACCGGCTGAGGAGCAGAGAGACCCCCTGTGCTCCAGATACACCTGTGGACGTTCAGAGCCACCTGCCAAAAGCCAGTCTACAGTGGCAGCTGGACTCGGTGATTCCTGCAAAGCAGAGAAGACACTGGCCCCTGAGTGAGCAGCGCCATAATCCCGGTAATAAATAGAGCACTGCGTGGCTCTATCCGTGTTCTTTCCCTGAGGCCCGTCTGATGATGGCCTCAGCAGGTCTCCGATGGCCTGAACAAATGTCTGGTTCCAGTGTCTCCTCTCAGCCTCCTGGTCTGGTGTGGCTGGCGTGGGGTGCGGCAGAGGGAGAGAAAAGAAGTGTCTGCACTCACAGGTGAGAACTGCAGGGGCCCGGTGAGAACTGTTGTGAGAAGGTGGACTTGCTGTGCCAGCAGTGGTCCAAGTATTCCTCTAAGGATACTGGGAAGCGGTAAGCCATGTGCTTCATTCTAGGTGGAATGATGCTATAAAAAGGGGTCTGTGAAATGCAAATTAAGACAACAAGGAGATGCCACTTCACCCCTGTGAGAATGTCACACATCAGAAACAACAGCAACAACAAAAGCTGGAGAGGGTGTGGGGGCAAAGGAGCCCTCCTGCACTGCTGGTGGGAATGTCAGTGGGTCTAGCTTCTGTGGAGAGCAGTCTGGAGAACTCTCAGAAGGCTAGAAGTGGAGCTGCCCTGTGATCCTGCAGTTCCTCTTCTGGGGATAGATCCTCAGGAACCAAACACACCCATCCAAAAAGATCTGTGTACATGTTCATAGCAGCACAATGTGTAACAGCCAAAACCTGGAAGCAACCCACAATGGAATACTACTCAGCCATTAAAAATGGTGATTTCACAAGGACCAACATAAGGATCCCAGTTCGAGCCCCCCAGCTCCCTACCTGCAGGGGAGTCGCTTCACAGGCGGTGGAGCAGGTCTGCAGGTGTCTATCTTTCTCTCTTCCTCTCTGCCTTCCCCTCCTCTCTCCATTTCTCTCTGTCCTGTCCAACAATGACGACATCAATAACAACAATAATAACTACAACAACAAGGGCAACAAAAGGGAATCCGTAAATAAATAAATAAATAAATAAATAAATAAGGTGATTTCACCTTCACCTCATGGAACTTAAAGGGATCATATGAAGTGAGAGAAGCCAGAAAGAAGGATGCATATGGAACGATCTCATCCACAGACAGAAGTTGAAAAATAAGACCAGACGGGAAAAAACACACAGAGCAGAACCTGGACTGGAGTTGGTGTCAAGGACTCTGGGGTTTGGGGAGTGTCCAGGTCCTGGAACAGGATGGCGGAGGAGGACCTAGTGGGGGTTAGAGTGTCATGTGGAAAACTGGGAAATGTGACACATGGACCCACTGCTGCACTTCACTGTCGAGTGTAAACCAGGTAAGGGGGGAAAGGGGTCTGGATTAGGCACTGGAAATACTCGACAAAGAAGGAAGATTTCCCTCCGAGGCTGGTCAGATGTCCTCATTTCCCCTACTCCACCTCTACTGATGGCAGACAGGAAATAAACGTACACATAGCATCAACAAAAACCAGCTGAAGGCACACATTCTTTGACTTTAATTAAGTTGGGATGCCTGATTTCACAGCTGTTCCTACCGCTGAAAAAATATTTTCATCATCAACAATGGAATTAAGAGGTATTTTGTTCCATGTTTCAACACTTTCTAATTTACACCAACACAGTGCTAGACTTTCAGCCCACTCTTTCCCAGCATAATGCTATGAGGTAGGTATGAAAGGTGTTCACGAAGCTATTTCACAAATGGGAGGCTGGGAGATTGAGATTGTGGTGGTCTGGGAGGTGGCACAGTGGATACAGCATTAGGCTCTCAAGCAGGAGGTCCTGAGTTCAATCCCTGGCAGCACATGGACCAGAGTGATGTCTGGTTCTTTCTCTCTCTCCTATTATCTTTCTCATTGATAAAATATTTTTTTAAACAAATTAAGAAACTGGGGCCACCAGGTTAGTGGTGCACCTGATTGAGTGCACATATTACAGGGCACAAAGGCCTGTGTTCGAGCCCCCGGTCCCCATTTGCAGGGGGAAAGCTTTGCAAGTAGTGAAGCAGTGTTGCAGGTGTCTCTCTGACTCTCTCCCTCTCATCCCCTCCCCTCTCAACTTCTGGCTGTCTGTCCAATAAATAAATAAAGATAATTTTTAAAAAATTAAAAGATTGAGATTGTACTTTTTTTCCAAGGTCACTCAGAGATCAACATAACCAGAACTAGAAAGAAGAAGCTAACCATGGTTCACATATTTTTGGGAACAAAATCAGCATGTCACCTTCACACCTCGCTTCTAGTCAGAGCCAAATCGTAACACTGAGTCTGCTTATTTTATTTAGACAAGGTTGCTTCTGATAGCCAAGTGACTGTATTTTCTGTTGTTTCTGGAATTGTGCACAATGAATCTTCCTGTGAAGAGAATTTAGAAAATGCTCTGTCTGGGTAGAAAGAGGACCTTTTTCCCAGCCTCTGAAACAGGAGAGACTTCCTTCATCTATAGTCTTGGACATGAAAGTGTCAGGATTGGGCCAGTCTCCACCTTCTGTGTCTGCACTATTCTCCTCTCCCTGCTCCATCATCGCCCTTATAAAATTAAGCACAGTACACAGGGCTTAGTTCAACTCCACCGAGTCTAAAACTACATGATCAAATTTGTCACCCATCCGTCACCAAGAACTTCATTAAGCAAAAGAAAAGGACAAAAGCAACACGGGCTTACTGCCCATTAGAGAGACGTGTTGACGGATAGGTGGCACTTCCTGGTGCCCGCGAAGCCACATGGATTTCAGTCGCTTTGTTTCACGGGTAAAGCAAACGCCTAGCAGAAGCGAAGGGAACCGTGGCTGTGTAGCCATCCTCTTCCTGGGCCTCTCGATAAAGTTGCCGTGGCACTGCCTGGCTCACCTGTGAAAAGGTGAAGTGTGGGCTCACATCGGGCGACAGACAGGAGAAAAAGAACATGCACCTCAGGCTATTTAGAATGTCTGTAAGGATCCTGGTAAATATCGTTTTTGTTTTAAATGTGAACATGAGAAGGAAATACCGGGAGAGTGAAATAAAAAAAATCATCTCTAGGACCAGCAAACTAGCTCATTTGGTCGCTCACTGCTTTGCCGTGCACTCAACCCAAGTTCAAGCCCAGCCCCAGCACTGGAGGAAACCTAAGTGTTGTGGTCGCTTCCCTTCTCTCCCCTTCCTTCTTCCTTCTTCCTTTTTTTTTTTTTTTTTTTTTTTACCAAACACTGCTCAGCTCTGGCTTATGGTGGTGCAGGGGATTGAACCTGGGACTTTGGAGCTTCAGGCAAGAGAGTCTCTTTGCATCACCATCAGGCTATCTTCCTCCTCCTCCTCCTCCTCTACCCTCCACCACCACCACCTTCTCCTTCTCCCCCCCTTCTTCTTTCTTCTCTCTCTCTTTCTCTCTCTCTCTCTCTCTCTCTCTCTCTCTCTCTCTCTCTCAGAAAAAGTCAACCCAGAGCAGTGAAGCCTAGGTGATGACATCCCGTGTATGACAGCTTCGTTCTCTATCCACACCAGTCTAGGACATCAGGAACAACGGTGACAAAGTACTATTCCATCTGTTCAAGGTCCACACACTTAGGTCTACCTCACACAGTGAGTTTATTCTGAGCAGCTCCATTCAGACCGGGGCTTGCTGGACCTTTAATTCATGCCGGAATGCATCTTGTCGTGGCATACATTAGAAGGCAGCTCTGTTCTACCAGAAGACTCATTAAATCTCTCTGCACAGAACATCTCCGCAGTGGTGGGGAAGCCCATCTGCACAGAAGTCTTTTCAGATTCCTGTTCCGTACTGCCATGAGCACAGGGTGGCTTCTGAAACAACCACGCCACTGAAAATGGGAGGGAGGGTGAGAACACAGCCTAGAGGCCTGTGCCCAGGAATATCTATGTGGTATGGGGTATCTGGTAAAGGTCTTCATAACTATTTTGGAACCAACATTTCTACAAAACACCCAAGCATGGGGGACCAGGCAGTGGTACAAGGATCCACGTTCAAGGCCCTGCTCCTACCTTCACAAGCAGTGAAGCAGGTCTGCAGGTGTCTGTCTTTCTCTCTCCCTCTCTGTCTCCCACTCCCCTCTCCATTTCTCTCTGTCCTGTCCAACAGAAGGAGGAAAAACGGTTGTCAGGAACAGCAGATGTGTCGTGCAGACACAGAGCCCCGGCGACAGATAGTCCAGGCATGACCCACTGACCTGTGTTCTCTAAAAGAAGTCCTGGGATTCAAAAGCAAAATCATCAGTGGGGGGAGGAGGGGCAGGTGTGATGCACCTGGTTGAGCGCACATGTAACAATGTGCAGGGACCCAGTTCGAGCCCCCGGTCCCCACCTGCAGGTGGGAAAAGCTTTGCAAGTGGTGAAGCAGGGCTGCAGGTGTCTCTCTCCATTCCTATCACCCCCTTCCTTCTCGATGTCTAGCTGTCTCTATCCAATAAATAAATAAAGATAATAAAGAATTAAAATGAAATCACCAGTGATAAGTAAGAGTCAGTCAATGGAGCGGCCTGGCACTGCTCAAGGTGCCTCTATGTTAAACCTTGACGGACAGGACACCTGCAGGATGGCTTCTGAGATCACTCTCACATTCACTCAGGGTGAGCAACTTAACGCCTGAACAGAGACAGGATTCCCTCCGGGCACTGGGCAATACCGAGAGTGAGAGCGTCTTCAACGGAGCTTCAAGCTCCTGGAGAGACAGGAAAGAACTTACACAAACTGTAATAAAAACAATGCCAACAAGACAAGGAAGTCCGGTGAAACAGAGGAGAAAATGATTAACAGGAAGACTTCAAAAGGCTAGGTCAGTTGTGGCTGTCATATTGAGCTAAGCTGTCCTTCGATTCTGTGAACAACGTGAAGTCATTAAAGGTGTTTTTTTAAAATATTTATTTATTTCCTTTTGTTGTCCTGGTTGTTTTATTGTTGTAGTTATTATTGTTGTTGTTGAATAGGACAGAGAGAAATGGAGAGAGGAGGGGAAGACGGAGAAGGGGGAGAGAAAGACAGACACCTGCAGACCTGCTTCACCGCCTGTGAAGTGACTCCCCTGCAGGCGGGGAGCCGGGGGCTCGAACCAGGATCCCTCAGCCGGTCCTTGCGCCTTGCGCCACGTGCACTTAACCTGCTGTGCTACCGCCCGACTCCCATCAATAAAAGTTTTGAGCAAAGAAAGACCAAACAAACTAGACCATCACACTGAACCTGCAGGACGTTCCAAGTCTAAGCTCCACACACAAAACATCTTCACCCCTCCAGTGCACAGGGCGTAGCACTAATACTCACACGTCGGGCTCACAAGAGGGGAAGCACAGAGGTCCAGATACAGAGAACTCTTTTTTATATATAAAGATTTTATTTATTTATCAATGAAAAAGATAGGAGAGAGAGAGAGAAGGAACCAGCTATCACTCTGGTACATGTGCTGCCGGGGACTGAACTCAGGACCTCATGCTTGAGAGTCCAGTGCCTTAGCCACCGTGCCACCTCCCGGACCCAAAGAGAACGCTTTTGTGTATCACGAAATCAGAAAGACAGAGTCCAGCCAGCATTCTCTGAGAACATGAATCAGCTCAGAGCAGACAATATCTAGGCTGCACGTGCAGGAGACTGAGTGTCCGTCTGTGAACCTCTGCTGTTGAGTCAGACACATGCACACATGCTTCTCCACACCACATCATGTGGCTCTCTCGGCTCATGACATACAATGATCTTATGCCACTTCTCATTGGATTAGCGATCACTGGGCTGTTAACAGAATATCTCTAAGGGGTCCTGGCCACAGGTAAATTAATCTCAACTTGTTTCTGCAACGTTTTCCGTCTTGCACGTACTTAACTCTGACAGAAGCGCTGACTCACAAACAGTCCTTTGGATACAGTCATCTGCCTCACTCAGTCCCACTAAGCAGCAGCGTTTGTGTTTGTATTTTTTTGTCTTCAGGGTTCTCACTGGGGCTCGGTGCCTGCACTGCTCCTGTGGCCAATTTTTCCATTTTGTTTTTTTTGGGTAGGACAGAGAGAAATGGAGAGAGGAGGGGAAGACAGAGAGGGGGAGAGAAAGACAGACACCTGCAGACCTGCTTCACCGCTTGTGAAGCGACTCCCTCTGCAGGTGGGGAGCCGGGGGCTCGAACCTGGGTCCTTGCCCTTCGTACTCTGTGCGCTGAACCAGGTGCACCACCGCCCAGCCCCCAGCAGTGTTCTCTTTATACACTCCAGATCTACTGGAGTTTTCATGTGTCTCCAAACTCCTACCTTGTAAAACATGGAATTCCCCTAGATCTCAAGTCTTGTTCATGCTCCCTCCGACTTACTTGTCTGAACAGAAATCTGGCTTTTTCTTCTTTTTTTTTTTTGGCCTCCAGGGTTATTGCTGGGCTCGGTGCCTGCACCACAAATCCACTGCTCCTGGAGGCCATTTTTTTCCCCCTTTTGTTGCCCTTGTTGTTACTTTTTTTTATCGTTGTTGTGGTTATTTTTATTATTGTTGTTGATGTCATTGCTGGATAGGACAGAGAGAAATGGAGAGAGGAGGGGAAGACAGAGAGGAGGAGAGAAAGATAGACACCTGCAGACCTGCTTCACCGCCTGTGAAGCGACTCCCCTGCAGGTAGAGAGCCGGGGGCTCAAACCGGGATCCTTATGCGGGTCCTTGCACTTTGCGCCAGGTGCCCTTAACCCGTTGCGCTACTGCCCGACCCCTGGCTTTTCCTTCCTAACATAACGGTTCTTCTGATAATCCAAGATGGGCTGTCCCCAGTCCCCTTGACTGGCTCATGCTGGCAGCTGACTCGCGGCAGGTCAGTCATCACCATTTTACGTGATCTTTCTCCCCGACCTTGTCCCTGTATCTAGACCTCTCCTACTCCAGTCTTGTTACTCACACCTCAGTCCTGTTGTCTTCCTGACTATGAGACTATTCTTTCTTTTCTAAAAAAATTTATTTATTTATTCTGGATAGAGACATAGAGATACTGAGAGGGAGGAGGAAAAAGACACAGGGAGAGAGACAGAGAGACGCCTGTAGTCCTGCTTCGCCGCTCTTGAAGCTTTCCCCCTGCAGGGCTTCAGCTGGGTCCTTGTGTGCTGTGATACGGGCGTTTAATCAGATGCACCACTGCCTAGCCCCAGGACTTGTCTTTCTTTGGTTCTTTAAAAATTATCTTTATTTATTGGATAGGGACAGCCAGAAATCAAGAGGGAAGGGGGTGATAGAGGGACAGAGACAGAGAGAGACATCTGCTACACTGCTTCACCACTCACAAAGTTTTTCCCCTGCAGATGGGGACCTGGGGCTAGAACCTGGGTCCTTGTATGCTATAACATGTGTACTCAACCAGGTGCGTCACCACCCGGCCCCAAGACTTTTCTCTCTTGTCACAATCACTGCGTTCCTCCCATCGTACACCTCTGCATGGCTTCAGGAAGAGGAATGACCTTGAGAACACTCAAGGGAACGCTGCAAGACTTTCACCTCTCTCTAAAATGTTGACATCACTTTTCACCAGGCACTCAGCAGCCCCATCACACCGGAGACCCTGTCATTACTCAGAGACACTCCGCCTTTAATATCTAGGCTTCCGAGTCTGACTGGAGCTTTCTGTTTACCCACTTCACTTCCCTGTTTTCTCACCATTAGTGTGCTTGCCTGACTCACTCTACGCCGCCAACAACTTAGCCTTGTGGTTTCCAGAGTCTCCCGAGCCGGGCGGGATCCCCAAGTCACCCGTGGTGTCACTGACGTTCATATTAGCACATAGAGTCCTTGCTGCCACGACTTCAAAAAGACAACAGCTAATTCCTGAGCCGGGTGACACCCATTCACTTGCTCAACTTTTCTGTTGGAAGAAGTACACACAGACAAGCTCACTGAACTTCTGAGTTGGCCCTTCAGAGCGGCCCAGATTTTCTGTTCTAGCCTGGCCGATTCACTCTGACTTTCTGCACCAGGTGTTGTCAGCCACCATCCTCCCAATCCTCCTCACGTCAGCAGATGTCAACCCTCCATGTCCTTCCTCTCCCCTCTGACGTCGCAAAGGACATGAGATTGCTGTTCTCTGCAAGCTGGGGCGGCAAAGTGGCAGCTACTTAGGCAGCCTCAGTCACTGATGCTGGTCTCTCCCTTCTTGAGAATGCAACTCTCAAGCTTCAGTTACCTGTGGGAGTGATCAAAACTCAAACCCCAGGTCAAATAGATGGGGTTGACAGTTACTGGTACTTACAGACTTTCTTCATGTTTGGGAGCTACTCTCTGCCCTGATCCAGCTTTCTAGTCTTATGCTCTACTCTGACACCCTCTTCCCACACAATATTTTAGTCCACCTGCACGGTAGCTGTCAGGCTGAGACAGAAGTCACTAAAGTCATGGTCCCTTGGAACACACCTAAAATAGACTTCTTAGTTTCTTCCCACATGAAGAACCCTAATTTCACCTGCTCTATTTCCACCTTTAGATTCCTGTTCAGTAAACAAGTTGTTCACCTTTCAGCCACCACGTTACAGATGCTGCCATGACGCCATCCTGCAGACGCCCTCACCCGTGTGTCCTGGAGCCTCCCCTCCCCAGAGCCCTGCCCCACTAGGGACAGACAGACACAGGCTGGGGATGTGGATCCACCTGCCAACACCCATGTCCAGCAGAGAAGCAATGACAGAAGCCAGACCTTCCACCTTCTGCTCCCCATAAAGAATTCTGGTCCAGACTCCCAGAGGGATGAAGAACAGGGAAGCTTCCAGTGGAGGGGATGGGACAGGGAGCTCTGGTGGTGGGAACTGTACCACTATCATCCTGTAATCTTGTTAATCATTACTAAATCACTCATAAAAGATTTTAAAAATGCAAACCCCAGATTCCCAGTTCCAGGAGATGGATTTTCAGGGTATGGAGTGACTAATTCCCAGAAGCCTACATCTGCACGAGCACACCTATGACCTTCCACAGGTGGTAGCTTGAGTCTGGGAATCAGTGCTCTATGTTGTTCTCCGACATAACTGACGCGGCTGCCTCAGTGACTATCTGTAAGGTGCCAGAAGCAGGCGGGGAAATCTATGTATCACAAATGATTTAAAGAAAGGGGGGGGGGAATGAATAAACA